>NW_027194455.1:300000-581051 GCF_032444005.1 Ranitomeya imitator
ACTATACCCTACTTTCTACACTCTATACCCTACACTCTACACTCTATACCCTACACTCTATACCCTACACTCTACACTCTATACCCTACACTCTATACCGTACACTTTATACCCTGCAATCTATACCATACACTCTATAGCCTACACTATATATCATACACTCTATACCCTACACTCTACACTCTATACCCCACACTCTACACTCTATACCCTACACTCTACACCCTACACTCTATACCATACACTCTATTCCATGCACTCTACACCCTACACTCTATACCCTACACTCTACACTCTAAAATCTATACCCTACTCTCTACACTCTATACCTTACACTCTATACCAAACACTCTATACCCTACACTATATACCATACACTCTATATCATACGCTCTATACCGTACACTCTATACCCTACACTCTATACCCTACACTCTACACTCTATACCCTACACTCTATACCATACACTCTATACCCTACAATATACACTCTATACCCTACACTCTACACTGTATACCATACACTCTATACCCTACACTCTATACCCTACACTCTATACCCTACACTCTATACTCTACACTATATACCCTACACTCTATACCCTACACTCTATACCCTACACTCTATAACCTACACCCTATACCCTACACTCTATACCCTACACTCTACACCCTACACTCTATACCATACACTCTATACTCTACACTCTACACTCTATACCCTACACTCTATACCCTACACTCTATACCCTACACCCTACGTTCTATACCCTACACTCTATACCCTACACTCTACACTCTATACTCTACACTCTACACTTTACACTCTATACCCTACACTCTATACCCTACACTCTATACTCTATATTCTACACTCTATACCCTACACTCTACACTCTATACCCTACACTCTATACCCTACACTCTAATCCCTACACTCTACACTCTATACCCTACACTCTATACCCTACAGTCTATGCCCTACACTCTACACTCTATACCCTACACTCTATACCCTACACTCTATACCCTACACTCTACCCTCTACACTCTATACCCTACACTCTATACCATACACTCTATACCCTACACTCTACTCCCTACACTCTATACCATACATTCTATACCCTACACTCTATACCCTACACTCTATACCCTACACTCTATACTCTACACTCTATACCCTACACTCTATTCCCTACACTCTATACCATACACTCTATACCCTACACTCTATACCCTACACTCTATACCCTACACTATACACTCTATACCCTACACTCTACACTCTATACCATACACTCTATACCCTAAACTCTATACCCTACACTCTACACTCTATACCCTACACTCTATACCCTACACTCTATACCCTACACTCTATACCCTACACTATACACTCTATACCCTACACTCTACACTCTATACCATACACTCTATACCCTAAACTCTATACCCTACACTCAACACTCTATACCCTACACTCTACACCCTACACTCTATACCCTACACTTTATATCCTACACTCTACACTCTATAACCTACACTCTGTACCCTATACTCTACACCCTACACTCTATACCCTACACTCTATACCCTACACTCTACACTCTATACCCTACACTCTATACCCTACACTCTACCCTCTACACTCTATACCCTGCACTCTATACCATACACTCTATACCCTACACTCTACACTCTATTCCCTAAACTCTATACCATACACTCTATACCCTACACTCTATACCCTACACTCTATACCCTACACTCTATACTCTACACTCTATACCCTACACTCTATACCATACACTCTATACCCTACACTCTACACTCTATACCCTACACTCTATACCATACACTCTATACCCTACACTCTATACCATACACTCTATACCCTACACTCTATACCATACACTCTATACCCTACACTCTACACTCTATACCCTACACTCTATACCTTACACTCTATACCCTACACTATACACTCTATACCCTACACTCTACACCATACACTCTATACCCTATACAATACACTCTATACCCTACAATCTATACCCTACACTCTATACCCTACACTCTACACTCTATACCGTACACCCTATACCATACACTCTATACCCTACACTCTATATCCTACACTCTATACCCTACACTCTATACCCTACACTCTATACCATGCACTCTAAACCCTACACTCTATACCCTACACTCTATACCCTAAACTCTACACTCTATACCCTACACTCTACACTCGACACTCTATACCCTACACTCTATACCCTACACTCTATACCCTACACTCTACACTTTATACCCTACTCTCTATACCCTACACTCTATACCCTACACTCTATACCCTACACGCTATACCCTACACTCTATACCCTACACTCTATACTCTACACTCTATACCCTACACTCTATATCCCAACACTCTATACCCTACACTCTATACCCTACACTCTACACTCTATACTCTACACTATACACTCTATACCCTACACTCTATACCATACAATCTACACTCTATACCCTACACTCTATACCCTACACTCTACACTCTATGCCCTACACACTATACCCTACTTTCTACACTCTATACCCTACACTCTACACTCTATACCCTACACTCTATACCCTACACTCTACACTCTATACCCTACACTCTATACCGTACACTTTATACCCTGCAATCTATACCATACACTCTATACCCTACACTCTATATCATACACTCTATACCCTACACTCTGCACTCTATACCCCACACTCTACACTCTATACCCTACACTCTACACCCTACACTCTATATCATACACTCTATTCCATGCACTCTATACCCTACACTCTATACCCTACACTCTACACTCTAAAATCTATACCCTACTCTCTACACTCTATACCTTACACTCTATACCAAACACTCTATACCCTACACTATATACCATACACTCTATATCATACGCTCTATACCGTACACTCTATACCCTACACTCTATACCCTACACTCTACACTCTATATTCTACACTCTATACCCTACACTCTAAACTCTATACCATACAATCTATACCCTACACTCTATACTATACACTCTACACCCTACACTCTATACCATACACTCTATGCCCTACACTCTACAATCTATAACCTACACTCTATACCCTACACTCTACACCCTACACTCTATACCATACACTCTATACCCTACACTTTATACCCTACACTCTATACCCTACACTCTACACTTTATACCCTACACTCTATACCCTATACTCTATACCCTACACTCTATACCCTACACTCTACACTCTATACCCTACACTCTATACCCTACACTATATACTCTATACCCTACACTCTATACCCTACACGCTATACCCTACACTCTATACCCTACACTCTATACTCTACACTCTATACCCTACACTCTATATCCCAACACTCTATACCCTACACTCTATACCCTACACTCTACACTCTATACTCTACACTATACACTCTATACCCTACACTTTATACCATACAATCTACACTCTATACCCTACAATCTATACCCTACACTCTACACTCTATGCCCTACACACTATACCCTACTTTCTACACTCTATACCCTACACTCTACACTCTATCCCCTACACTCTATACCCTACAATCTATACCATACACTCTATACCATACACTCTATACCCTACACTCTATACCCTACACTCTACACTCTATACCCTACACTCTATACCCTACACTTTATACCCTGCAATCTATACCATACACTCTATACCCTACACTCTATATCATACGCTCTATACCCTACACTCTACACTCTATACCCCACACTCTACACTCTATACCCTACACTCTACACCCTACACTCTATACCATACACTCTATTCCATGCACTCTATACCCTACACTCTATACCCTACACTCTACACTCTAAAATCTATACCCTACTCTCTACACTCTATACCTTACACTATATACCAAACACTCTATACCCTACACTATATACCATACACTCTATATCATACGCTCTATACCGTACACTCTATACCCTACACTCTATACCCTACACTCTATACCCTACACTCTATACCCTACACTCTACACTCTATACCCTACACTCTACCCTCTACACTCTATACCCTGCACTCTATACCATACACTCTATACCCTACACTCTACACTCTATTCCCTAAACTCTATACCATACACTCTATACCCTACACTCTATACCCTACACTCTATACCCTACACTCTATACTCTACACTCTATACCCTACACTCTATACCATACACTCTATACCCTACACTCTACACTCTATACTCTACACTATACACTCTATACCCTACACTTTATACCATACAATCTACACTCTATACCCTACAATCTATACCCTACACTCTACACTCTATGCCCTACACACTATACCCTACTTTCTACACTCTATACCCTACACTCTACACTCTATCCCCTACACTCTATACCCTACAATCTATACCATACACTCTATACCATACACTCTATACCCTACACTCTATACCCTACACTCTACACTCTATACCCTACACTCTATACCCTACACTTTATACCCTGCAATCTATACCATACACTCTATACCCTACACTCTATATCATACGCTCTATACCCTACACTCTACACTCTATACCCCACACTCTACACTCTATACCCTACACTCTACACCCTACACTCTATACCATACACTCTATTCCATGCACTCTATACCCTACACTCTATACCCTACACTCTACACTCTAAAATCTATACCCTACTCTCTACACTCTATACCTTACACTATATACCAAACACTCTATACCCTACACTATATACCATACACTCTATATCATACGCTCTATACCGTACACTCTATACCCTACACTCTATACCCTACACTCTATACCCTACACTCTATACCCTACACTCTACACTCTATACCCTACACTCTACCCTCTACACTCTATACCCTGCACTCTATACCATACACTCTATACCCTACACTCTACACTCTATTCCCTAAACTCTATACCATACACTCTATACCCTACACTCTATACCCTACACTCTATACCCTACACTCTATACTCTACACTCTATACCCTACACTCTATACCATACACTCTATACCCTACACTCTACACTCTATTCCCTACACTCTATACCATACACTCTATACCCTACATTCTATACCCTACACTCTATACCCTACACTCTATACCCTACACTCTACACTCTATACCCTACACTCTATACCCTACACTCTACCCTCTACACTCTATACCCTGCACTCTATACCATACACTCTATACCCTACACTCTACACTCTATTCCCTAAACTCTATACCATACACTCTATACCCTACACTCTATACCCTACACTCTATACCCTACACTCTATACTCTACACTCTATACCCTACACTCTATACCATACACTCTATACCCTACACTCTACACTCTATTCCCTACACTCTATACCATACACTCTATACCCTACACTCTATACCCTACACTCTATACCCTACACTATACACTCTATACCCTACACTCTACACTCTATACCATACACTCTATACCCTAAATTCTATACCCTACACTCTACACTCTATACCCTACACTCTATACACTACACTCTATACCCTACACTCTACACTCTATACCCTACACTCTATACCATACACTCTATACCCTACACTCTATACCATACACTCTATACCCTACACTCTATACCATACACTCTATACCCTACACTCTACACTCTATACCCTACACTCTATACCTTACACTCTATACCCTACACTATACACTCTATACCCTACACTCTACACCATACACTCTATACCCTATACAATACACTCTATACCCTACAATCTATACCCTACACTCTATACCCTACACTCTACACTCTATACCGTACACCCTATACCATACACTCTATACCCTACACTCTATATCCTACACTCTATACCCTACACTCTACACTCTATACCCTACACTCTATACCATGCACTCTAAACCCTACACTCTATACCCTACACTCTATACCCTAAACTCTACACTCTATACCCTACACTCTACACTCGACACTCTATACCCTACACTCTATACCCTACACTCTATACCCTACACTCTACACTTTATACCCTACTCTCTATACCCTACACTCTATACCCTACACTCTATACCCTACACGCTATACCCTACACTCTATACCCTACACTCTATACTCTACACTCTATACCCTACACTCTATATCCCAACACTCTATACCCTACACTCTATACCCTACACTCTACACTCTATACTCTACACTATACACTCTATACCCTACACTCTATACCATACAATCTACACTCTATACCCTACACTCTATACCCTACACTCTACACTCTATGCCCTACACACTATACCCTACTTTCTACACTCTATACCCTACACTCTACACTCTACACCCTACACTCTATACCCTACACTCTACACTCTATACCCTACACTCTATACCGTACACTTTATACCCTGCAATCTATACCATACACTCTATACCCTACACTCTATATCATACACTCTAAACCCTACACTCTACACTCTATACCCCACACTCTACACTCTATACCCTACACTCTACACCCTACACTCTATACCATACACTCTATTCCATGCACTCTATACCCTACACTCTATACCCTACACTCTACACTCTAAAATCTATACCCTACTCTCTACACTCTATACCTTACACTCTATACCAAACACTCTATACCCTACACTATATACCATACACTCTATATCATACGCTCTATACCGTACACTCTATACCCTACACTCTATACCCTACACTCTACACTCTATATTCTACACTCTATACCCTACACTCTAAACTCTATACCATACAATCTATACCCTACACTCTATACTATACACTCTACACCCTACACTCTATACCATACACTCTATGCCCTACACTCTACAATCTATAACCTACACTCTATACCCTACACTCTACACCCTACACTCTATACCATACACTCTATACCCTACACTTTATACCCTACACTCTATACCCTACACTCTACACTTTATACCCTACACTCTATACCCTATACTCTATACCCTACACTCTATACCCTACACTCTACACTCTATACCCTACACTCTATACCCTACACTATATACTCTATACCCTACACTCTATACCCTACACGCTATACCCTACACTCTATACCCTACACTCTATACTCTACACTCTATACCCTACACTCTATATCCCAACACTCTATACCCTACACTCTATACCCTACACTCTACACTCTATACTCTACACTATACACTCTATACCCTACACTTTATACCATACACTCTACACTCTATACTCTACCCTCTACACTCTATACCCTGCACTCTATACCATACACTCTATACCCTACACTCTACACTCTATTCCCTAAACTCTATACCATACACTCTATACCCTACACTCTATACCCTACACTCTATACCCTACACTCTATACTCTACACTCTATACCCTACACTCTATACCATACACTCTATACCCTACACTCTACACTCTATACTCTACACTATACACTCTATACCCTACACTTTATACCATACAATCTACACTCTATACCCTACAATCTATACCCTACACTCTACACTCTATGCCCTACACACTATACCCTACTTTCTACACTCTATACCCTACACTCTACACTCTATCCCCTACACTCTATACCCTACAATCTATACCATACACTCTATACCATACACTCTATACCCTACACTCTATACCCTACACTCTACACTCTATACCCTACACTCTATACCCTACACTTTATACCCTGCAATCTATACCATACACTCTATACCCTACACTCTATATCATACGCTCTATACCCTACACTCTACACTCTATACCCCACACTCTACACTCTATACCCTACACTCTACACCCTACACTCTATACCATACACTCTATTCCATGCACTCTATACCCTACACTCTATACCCTACACTCTACACTCTAAAATCTATACCCTACTCTCTACACTCTATACCTTACACTATATACCAAACACTCTATACCCTACACTATATACCATACACTCTATATCATACGCTCTATACCGTACACTCTATACCCTACACTCTATACCCTACACTCTATACCCTACACTCTATACCCTACACTCTACACTCTATACCCTACACTCTACCCTCTACACTCTATACCCTGCACTCTATACCATACACTCTATACCCTACACTCTACACTCTATTCCCTAAACTCTATACCATACACTCTATACCCTACACTCTATACCCTACACTCTATACCCTACACTCTATACTCTACACTCTATACCCTACACTCTATACCATACACTCTATACCCTACACTCTACACTCTATTCCCTACACTCTATACCATACACTCTATACCCTACACTCTATACCCTACACTCTATACCCTACACTCTATACCCTACACTCTACACTCTATACCCTACACTCTATACCCTACACTCTACCCTCTACACTCTATACCCTGCACTCTATACCATACACTCTATACCCTACACTCTACACTCTATTCCCTAAACTCTATACCATACACTCTATACCCTACACTCTATACCCTACACTCTATACCCTACACTCTATACTCTACACTCTATACCCTACACTCTATACCATACACTCTATACCCTACACTCTACACTCTATTCCCTACACTCTATACCATACACTCTATACCCTACACTCTATACCCTACACTCTATACCCTACACTATACACTCTATACCCTACACTCTACACTCTATACCATACACTCTATACCCTAAATTCTATACCCTACACTCTACACTCTATACCCTACACTCTATACACTACACTCTATACCCTACACTCTACACTCTATACCCTACACTCTATACCATACACTCTATACCCTACACTCTATACCATACACTCTATACCCTACACTCTATACCATACACTCTATACCCTACACTCTACACTCTATACCCTACACTCTATACCTTACACTCTATACCCTACACTATACACTCTATACCCTACACTCTACACCATACACTCTATACCCTATACAATACACTCTATACCCTACAATCTATACCCTACACTCTATACCCTACACTCTACACTCTATACCGTACACCCTATACCATACACTCTATACCCTACACTCTATATCCTACACTCTATACCCTACACTCTACACTCTATACCCTACACTCTATACCATGCACTCTAAACCCTACACTCTATACCCTACACTCTATACCCTAAACTCTACACTCTATACCCTACACTCTATACCCTACACTCTATACTCTACACTCTATACCCTACACTCTATACCCTACACTCTACACTTTATACCCTACTCTCTATACCCTACACTCTATACCCTACACTCTATACCCTACACGCTATACCCTACACTCTATACCCTACACTCTATACTCTACACTCTATACCCTACACTCTATATCCCAACACTCTATACCCTACACTCTATACCCTACACTCTACACTCTATACTCTACACTATACACTCTATACCCTACACTCTATACCATACAATCTACACTCTATACCCTACACTCTATACCCTACACTCTACACTCTATGCCCTACACACTATACCCTACTTTCTACACTCTATACCCTACACTCTACACTCTATACCCTACACTCTATACCCTACACTCTACACTCTATACCCTACACTCTATACCGTACACTTTATACCCTGCAATCTATACCATACACTCTATACCCTACACTCTATATCATACACTCTAAACCCTACACTCTACACTCTATACCCCACACTCTACACTCTATACCCTACACTCTACACCCTACACTCTATACCATACACTCTATTCCATGCACTCTATACCCTACACTCTATACCCTACACTCTACACTCTAAAATCTATACCCTACTCTCTACACTCTATACCTTACACTCTATACCAAACACTCTATACCCTACACTATATACCATACACTCTATATCATACGCTCTATACCGTACACTCTATACCCTACACTCTATACCCTACACTCTACACTCTATATTCTACACTCTATACCCTACACTCTAAACTCTATACCATACAATCTATACCCTACACTCTATACTATACACTCTACACCCTACACTCTATACCATACACTCTATGCCCTACACTCTGCACTCTATAACCTACACTCTATACCCTACACTCTACACCCTACACTCTATACCATACACTCTATACCCTACACTTTATACCCTACACTCTATACCCTACACTCTACACTTTATACCCTACACTCTATACCCTATACTCTAGACCCTACACTCTATACCCTACACTCTACACTCTATACCCTACACTCTATACCCTACACTATATACTCTATACCCTACACTCTATACCCTACACGCTATACCCTACACTCTATACCCTACACTCTATACTCTACACTCTATACCCTACACTCTATATCCCAACACTCTATACCCTACACTCTATACCCTACACTCTACACTCTATACTCTACACTATACACTCTATACCCTACACTTTATACCATACAATCTACACTCTATACCCTACAATCTATACCCTACACTCTACACTCTATGCCCTACACACTATACCCTACTTTCTACACTCTATACCCTACACTCTACACTCTATCCCCTACACTCTATACCCTACAATCTATACCATACACTCTATACCATACACTCTATACCCTACACTCTATACCCTACACTCTACACTCTATACCCTACACTCTATACCCTACACTTTATACCCTGCAATCTATACCATACACTCTATACCCTACACTCTATATCATACGCTCTATACCCTACACTCTACACTCTATACCCCACACTCTACACTCTATACCCTACACTCTACACCCTACACTCTATACCATACACTCTATTCCATGCACTCTATACCCTACACTCTATACCCTACACTCTACACTCTAAAATCTATACCCTACTCTCTACACTCTATACCTTACACTATATACCAAACACTCTATACCCTACACTATATACCATACACTCTATATCATACGCTCTATACCATACACTCTATACCCTACACTCTATACCCTACACTCTATACCCTACACTCTATACCCTACACTCTACACTCTATATTCTACACTCTATACCCTACACTCTAAACTCTATACCATACAATCTATACCCTACACTCTATACTATACACTCTACACCCTACACTCTATACCATACACTCTATGCCCTACACTCTACACTCTATAACCTACACTCTATACCCTACACTCTACACCCTACACTCTATACCATACACTCTATACCCTAAACTCTATACCCTACACTCTATACCCTACACCCTAAGCTCTATACTCTACACTCTATACCCTACACTCTTCACTCTATACCCTACACTCTATTCCATACACTCTATATCCTACACTCTATACCCTACACTCTAATCCCTACACTCTACACTCTATACCCTACACTCTATACCCCACACTCTATACCCTACACTCTATACCATACACTCTATACCCTACACTCTATACCCTACACTCTACACTCTAAACTCTATTCCATACACTCTATACCCTACACTCTATACCCTACACTCTATACCCTACACTCTATACCCTACACTATATACCCTACACTCTATACCCTACACTCTATACCCTACACTCTACACTCTATACCCTACACTCTATACCCTACACTCTATACCCTACACTCTATACCCTACACTCTACACTCTATACCCTACACTCTACACTCTATACCCTACACTCTATACCCTACACTCTACACTCTATACCCTACACTCTATACCCTACACTCTATACCCTACACTTTACACTCTACACCCTACACTCTATACCCTACACTCTATACTCTACACTATATACCCTACACTCTATACCCTGCACTCTATACTCTATACCCTACACTCTATACCCTACACTCTATAACCTACACCCTATACCCTACACTCTATACCCTACGCACTATACCCTACACTCTATACCCTACACGCTACACTCTATACCCTACACTCTATACCATACACTCTATACCCTACACTCTATACCCTACAATATACACTCTATACCCTACACTCTACACTGTATACCATACACTCTATACCCTACACTCTATGCCCTACACTCTATACCCTACACTCTATACTCTACACTATATACCCTACACTCTATACCCTACACTCTATACCCTACACTCTATAACCTACACCCTATACCCTACACTCTATACCCTACACTCTACACCCTACACTCTATACCATACACTCTATACTCTACACTCTACACTCTATACCCTACACTCTATACCCTACACTCTATACCCTACACCCTACGTTATATACCCTACACTCTATACCCTACACTCTACACTCTATACTCCACACTCTACACTTTACACTCTATACCCTACACTCAATACCCTACACTCTATACTCTATATTCTACACTCTATACCATACACTCTACACTCTATACCCTACACTCTATACCCTACACTCTAATCCCTACACTCTACACTCTATACCCTACACTCTATACCCTACACTCTATGCCCTACACTCTACACTCTATACCCTACACTCTATACCCTACACTCTATACCCTACACTCTACCCTCTACCCTCTATACCCTACACTCTATACCATACACTCTATACCCTACACTCTACACTCTATTCCCTACACTCTTTACCATACATTCTATACCCTACACTCTATACCCTACACTCTATACCCTACACTCTATACTCTACACTCTATACCCTACACTCTATACCCTACACTCTATACCATACACTCTATACCCTACACTCTACACTCTATTCCCTACACTCTATACCATACACTCTATACCCTACACTCTATACCCTACACTCTATACCCTACACTATACACTCTATACCCTACACTCTACACTCTATACCATACACTCTATACCCTAAACTCTATACCCTACACTCTACACTCTATACCCTACACTCTATACCCTACACTCTATACCCTACACTCTATACCCTACACTATACACTCTATACCCTACACTCTACACTCTATACCATACACTCTATACCCTAAACTCTATACCCTACACTCTACACTCTATACCCTACACTCTACACCCTACACTCTATACCCTACACTTTATACCGTACACTCTACACTCTATACCCTACACTCTATACCCTACACTCTACACCCTACACTCTATACCCTACACTCTATACCCTACACTCTACACTCTATACCCTACACTCTATACCCTACACTCTATACCCTACACTCTATACCCTACACTCTACACTCTATACCCTACACTATATACCCTACACTCTATACCCTACACTCTATACCCTACACTCTACACTCTATACCCTACACTCTATACCCTACACTCTATACCCTACACTCTATACCCTACACTCTACACTCTATACCCTACACTCTATACCCTACACTCTATACCCTACACTCTATACCCTACACTCTACACTCTATACCCTACACTCTACACTCTATACCCTACACTCTATATCCCAACACTCTATACCCTACACTCTATACCCTACACTCTACACTCTATACTCTACACTATACACTCTATACCCTACACTCTATACCATACAATCTACACTCTATACCCTACACTCTATACCCTACACTCTACACTCTATGCCCTACACACTATACCCTACTTTCTACACTCTATACCCTACACTCTACACTCTATACCCTACACTCTATACCCTACACTCTACACTCTATACCCTACACTCTATACCGTACACTTTATACCCTGCAATCTATACCATACACTCTATACCCTACACTCTATATCATACACTCTATACCCTACACTCTGCACTCTATACCCCACACTCTACACTCTATACCCTACACTCTACACCCTACACTCTATACCATACACTCTATTCCATGCACTCTATACCCTACACTCTATACCCTACACTCTACACTCTAAAATCTATACCCTACTCTCTACACTCTATACCTTACACTCTATACCAAACACTCTATACCCTACACTATATACCATACACTCTATATCATACGCTCTATACCGTACACTCTATACCGTACACTCTATACCCTACACTCTACACTCTATATTCTACACTCTATACCCTACACTCTAAACTCTATACCATACAATCTATACCCTACACTCCATACTATACACTCTACACCCTACACTCTATACCATACACTCTATGCCCTACACTCTACAATCTATAACCTACACTCTATACCCTACACTCTACACCCTACACTCTATACCATACACTCTATACCCTACACTTTATACCCTACACTCTATACCCTACACTCTACACTTTATACCCTACACTCTATACCCTATACTCTATACCCTACACTCTATACCCTACACTCTACACTCTATACCCTACACTCTATACCCTACACTATATACTCTATACCCTACACTCTATACCCTACACGCTATACCCTACACTCTATACCCTACACTCTATACTCTACACTCTATACCCTACACTCTATATCCCAACACTCTATACCCTACACTCTATACCCTACACTCTACACTCTATACTCTACACTATACACTCTATACCCTACACTTTATACCATACAATCTACACTCTATACCCTACAATCTATACCCTACACTCTACACTCTATGCCCTACACACTATACCCTACTTTCTACACTCTATACCCTACACTCTACACTCTATCCCCTACACTCTATACCCTACAATCTATACCATACACTCTATACCATACACTCTATACCCTACACTCTATACCCTACACTCTACACTCTATACCCTACACTCTATACCCTACACTTTATACCCTGCAATCTATACCATACACTCTATACCCTACACTCTATATCATACGCTCTATACCCTACACTCTACACTCTATACCCCACACTCTACACTCTATACCCTACACTCTACACCCTACACTCTATACCATACACTCTATTCCATGCACTCTATACCCTACACTCTATACCCTACACTCTACACTCTAAAATCTATACCCTACTCTCTACACTCTATACCTTACACTATATACCAAACACTCTATACCCTACACTATATAGTAACATAGTTAGTAAGGCCGAAAAAAGACATTTGTCCATCCAGTTCAGCCTATATTCCATCATAATAAATACCCAGATCTACGTCCTTCTACAGAACCTAATAATTGTATGATACAATATTGTTCTGCTCCAGGAAGACATCCAGGCCTCTCTTGAAGCCCTCGACTGAGTTCGCCATCACCACCTCCTCAGGCAAGCAATTCCAGATTCTCACTGCCCTAACAGTAAAGAATCCTCTTCTATGTTGGTGGAAAAACCTTCTCTCCTCCAGAGTGTATACCATACACTCTATATCATACGCTCTATACCGTACACTCTATACCCTACACTCTATACCCTACACTCTATACCCTACACTCTATACCCTACACTCTACACTCTATACCCTACACTCTACCCTCTACACTCTATACCCTGCACTCTATACCATACACTCTATACCCTACACTCTACACTCTATTCCCTAAACTCTATACCATACACTCTATACCCTACACTCTATACCCTACACTCTATACCCTACACTCTATACTCTACACTCTATACCCTACACTCTATACCATACACTCTATACCCTACACTCTACACTCTATACTCTACACTATACACTCTATACCCTACACTTTATACCATACAATCTACACTCTATACCCTACAATCTATACCCTACACTCTACACTCTATGCCCTACACACTATACCCTACTTTCTACACTCTATACCCTACACTCTACACTCTATCCCCTACACTCTATACCCTACAATCTATACCATACACTCTATACCATACACTCTATACCCTACACTCTATACCCTACACTCTACACTCTATACCCTACACTCTATACCCTACACTTTATACCCTGCAATCTATACCATACACTCTATACCCTACACTCTATATCATACGCTCTATACCCTACACTCTACACTCTATACCCCACACTCTACACTCTATACCCTACACTCTACACCCTACACTCTATACCACACACTCTATTCCATGCACTCTATACCCTACACTCTATACCCTACACTCTACACTCTAAAATCTATACCCTACTCTCTACACTCTATACCTTACACTATATACCAAACACTCTATACCCTACACTATATACCATACACTCTATATCATACGCTCTATACCGTACACTCTATACCCTACACTCTATACCCTACACTCTATACCCTACACTCTACACTCTATACCCTACACTCTACCCTCTACACTCTATACCCTGCACTCTATACCATACACTCTATACCCTACACTCTACACTCTATTCCCTAAACTCTATACCACACACTCTATACCCTACACTCTATACCCTACACTCTATACCCTACACTCTATACTCTACACTCTATACCCTACACTCTATACCATACACTCTATACCCTACACTCTACACTCTATTCCCTACACTCTATACCATACACTCTATACCCTACACTCTATACCCTACACTCTATACCCTACACTCTATACCCTACACTCTACACTCTATACCCTACACTCTATACCCTACACTCTACCCTCTACACTCTATACCCTGCACTCTATACCATACACTCTATACCCTACACTCTACACTCTATTCCCTAAACTCTATACCATACACTCTATACCCTACACTCTATACCCTACACTCTATTCCCTACACTCTATACTCTACACTCTATACCCTACACTCTATACCATACACTCTATACCCTACACTCTACACTCTATTCCCTACACTCTATACCATACACTCTATACCCTACACTCTATACCCTACACTCTATACCCTACACTATACACTCTATACCCTACACTCTACACTCTATACCATACACTCTATACCCTAAATTCTATACCCTACACTCTACACTCTATACCCTACACTCTATACACTACACTCTATACCCTACACTCTACACTCTATACCCTACACTCTATACCATACACTCTATACCCTACACTCTATACCATACACTCTATACCCTACACTCTATACCATACACTCTATACCCTACACTCTACACTCTATACCCTACACTCTATACCTTACACTCTATACCCTACACTATACACTCTATACCCTACACTCTACACCATACACTCTATACCCTATACAATACACTCTATACCCTACAATCTATACCCTACACTCTATACCCTACACTCTACACTCTATACCGTACACCCTATACCATACACTCTATACCCTACACTCTATATCCTACACTCTATACCCTACACTCTACACTCTATACCCTACACTCTATACCATGCACTCTAAACCCTACACTCTATACCCTACACTCTATACCCTAAACTCTACACTCTATACCCTACACTCTACACTCTAAAATCTATACCCTACTCTCTACACTCTATACCTTACACTATATACCAAACACTCTATACCCTACACTATATACCATACACTCTATATCATACGCTCTATACCGTACACTCTATACCCTACACTCTATACCCTACACTCTATACCCTACACTCTACACTCTATACCCTACACTCTACCCTCTACACTCTATACCCTGCACTCTATACCATACACTCTATACCCTACACTCTACACTCTATTCCCTAAACTCTATACCACACACTCTATACCCTACACTCTATACCCTACACTCTATACCCTACACTCTATACTCTACACTCTATACCCTACACTCTATACCATACACTCTATACCCTACACTCTACACTCTATTCCCTACACTCTATACCATACACTCTATACCCTACACTCTATACCCTACACTCTATACCCTACACTCTATACCCTACACTCTACACTCTATACCCTACACTCTATACCCTACACTCTACCCTCTACACTCTATACCCTGCACTCTATACCATACACTCTATACCCTACACTCTACACTCTATTCCCTAAACTCTATACCATACACTCTATACCCTACACTCTATACCCTACACTCTATTCCCTACACTCTATACTCTACACTCTATACCCTACACTCTATACCATACACTCTATACCCTACACTCTACACTCTATTCCCTACACTCTATACCATACACTCTATACCCTACACTCTATACCCTACACTCTATACCCTACACTATACACTCTATACCCTACACTCTACACTCTATACCATACACTCTATACCCTAAATTCTATACCCTACACTCTACACTCTATACCCTACACTCTATACACTACACTCTATACCCTACACTCTACACTCTATACCCTACACTCTATACCATACACTCTATACCCTACACTCTATACCATACACTCTATACCCTACACTCTATACCATACACTCTATACCCTACACTCTACACTCTATACCCTACACTCTATACCTTACACTCTATACCCTACACTATACACTCTATACCCTACACTCTACACCATACACTCTATACCCTATACAATACACTCTATACCCTACAATCTATACCCTACACTCTATACCCTACACTCTACACTCTATACCGTACACCCTATACCATACACTCTATACCCTACACTCTATATCCTACACTCTATACCCTACACTCTACACTCTATACCCTACACTCTATACCATGCACTCTAAACCCTACACTCTATACCCTACACTCTATACCCTAAACTCTACACTCTATACCCTACACTCTACACTCGACACTCTATACCCTACACTCTATACCCTACACTCTATACCCTACACTCTACACTTTATACCCTACTCTCTATACCCTACACTCTATACCCTACACTCTATACCCTACACGCTATACCCTACACTCTATACCCTACACTCTATACTCTACACTCTATACCCTACACTCTATATCCCAACACTCTATACCCTACACTCTATACCCTACACTCTACACTCTATACTCTACACTATACACTCTATACCCTACACTCTATACCATACAATCTACACTCTATACCCTACACTCTATACCCTACACTCTACACTCTATGCCCTACACACTATACCCTACTTTCTACACTCTATACCCTACACTCTACACTCTATACCCTACACTCTATACCCTACACTCTACACTCTATACCCTACACTCTATTTCGTACACTTTATACCCTGCAATCTATACCATACACTCTATACCCTACACTCTATATCATACACTCTAAACCCTACACTCTACACTCTATACCCCACACTCTACACTCTATACCCTACACTCTACACCCTACACTCTATACCATACACTCTATTCCATGCACTCTATACCCTTCACTCTATACCCTACACTCTACACTCTAAAATCTATACCCTACTCTCTACACTCTATACCTTACACTCTATACCAAACACTCTATACCCTACACTATATACCATACACTCTATATCATACGCTCTATACCGTACACTCTATACCCTACACTCTATACCCTACACTCTACACTCTATATTCTACACTCTATACCCTACACTCTAAAGTCTATACCATACAATCTATACCCTACACTCTATACTATACACTCTACACCCTACACTCTATACCATACACTCTATGCCCTACACTCTGCACTCTATAACCTACACTCTATACCCTACACTCTACACCCTACACTCTATACCATACACTCTATACCCTACACTTTATACCCTACACTCTATACCCTACACTCTACACTTTATACCCTACACTCTATACCCTATACTCTAGACCCTACACTCTATACCCTACACTCTACACTCTATACCCTACACTCTATACCCTACACTATATACTCTATACCCTACACTCTATACCCTACACGCTATACCCTACACTCTATACCCTACACTCTATACTCTACACTCTATACCCTACACTCTATATCCCAACACTCTATACCCTACACTCTATACCCTACACTCTACACTCTATACTCTACACTATACACTCTATACCCTACACTTTATACCATACAATCTACACTCTATACCCTACAATCTATACCCTACACTCTACACTCTATGCCCTACACACTATACCCTACTTTCTACACTCTATACCCTACACTCTACACTCTATCCCCTACACTCTATACCCTACAATCTATACCATACACTCTATACCATACACTCTATACCCTACACTCTATACCCTACACTCTACACTCTATACCCTACACTCTATACCCTACACTTTATACCCTGCAATCTATACCATACACTCTATACCCTACACTCTATATCATACGCTCTATACCCTACACTCTACACTCTATACCCCACACTCTACACTCTATACCCTACACTCTACACCCTACACTCTATACCATACACTCTATTCCATGCACTCTATACCCTACACTCTATACCCTACACTCTACACTCTAAAATCTATACCCTACTCTCTACACTCTATACCTTACACTATATACCAAACACTCTATACCCTACACTATATACCATACACTCTATATCATACGCTCTATACCATACACTCTATACCCTACACTCTATACCCTACACTCTATACCCTACACTCTATACCCTACACTCTACACTCTATATTCTACACTCTATACCCTACACTCTAAACTCTATACCATACAATCTATACCCTACACTCTATACTATACACTCTACACCCTACACTCTATACCATACACTCTATGCCCTACACTCTACACTCTATAACCTACACTCTATACCCTACACTCTACACCCTACACTCTATACCATACACTCTATACCCTAAACTCTATACCCTACACTCTATACCCTACACCCTAAGCTCTATACTCTACACTCTATACCCTACACTCTTCACTCTATACCCTACACTCTATTCCATACACTCTATATCCTACACTCTATACCCTACACTCTAATCCCTACACTCTACACTCTATACCCTACACTCTATACCCCACACTCTATACCCTACACTCTATACCATACACTCTATACCCTACACTCTATACCCTACACTCTACACTCTAAACTCTATTCCATACACTCTATACCCTACACTCTATACCCTACACTCTATACCCTACACTCTATACCCTACACTATATACCCTACACTCTATACCCTACACTCTATACCCTACACTCTACACTCTATACCCTACACTCTATACCCTACACTCTATACCCTACACTCTATACCCTACACTCTACACTCTATACCCTACACTCTACACTCTATACCCTACACTCTATACCCTACACTCTACACTCTATACCCTACACTCTATACCCTACACTCTATACCCTACACTTTACACTCTACACCCTACACTCTATACCCTACACTCTATACTCTACACTATATACCCTACACTCTATACCCTGCACTCTATACTCTATACCCTACACTCTATACCCTACACTCTATAACCTACACCCTATACCCTACACTCTATACCCTACGCACTATACCCTACACTCTATACCCTACACGCTACACTCTATACCCTACACTCTATACCATACACTCTATACCCTACACTCTATACCCTACAATATACACTCTATACCCTACACTCTACACTGTATACCATACACTCTATACCCTACACTCTATACCCTACACTCTATACCCTACACTCTATACTCTACACTATATACCCTACACTCTATACCCTACACTCTATACCCTACACTCTATAACCTACACCCTATACCCTACACTCTATACCCTACACTCTACACCCTACACTCTATACCATACACTCTATACTCTACACTCTACACTCTATACCCTACACTCTATACCCTACACTCTATACCCTACACCCTACGTTATATACCCTACACTCTATACCCTACACTCTACACTCTATACTCCACACTCTACACTTTACACTCTATACCCTACACTCAATACCCTACACTCTATACTCTATATTCTACACTCTATACCATACACTCTACACTCTATACCCTACACTCTATACCCTACACTCTAATCCCTACACTCTACACTCTATACCCTACACTCTATACCCTACACTCTATGCCCTACACTCTACACTCTATACCCTACACTCTATACCCTACACTCTATACCCTACACTCTACCCTCTACCCTCTATACCCTACACTCTATACCATACACTCTATACCCTACACTCTACACTCTATTCCCTACACTCTTTACCATACATTCTATACCCTACACTCTATACCCTACACTCTATACCCTACACTCTATACTCTACACTCTATACCCTACACTCTATACCCTACACTCTATACCATACACTCTATACCCTACACTCTACACTCTATTCCCTACACTCTATACCATACACTCTATACCCTACACTCTATACCCTACACTCTATACCCTACACTATACACTCTATACCCTACACTCTACACTCTATACCATACACTCTATACCCTAAACTCTATACCCTACACTCTACACTCTATACCCTACACTCTATACCCTACACTCTATACCCTACACTCTATACCCTACACTATACACTCTATACCCTACACTCTACACTCTATACCATACACTCTATACCCTAAACTCTATACCCTACACTCTACACTCTATACCCTACACTCTACACCCTACACTCTATACCCTACACTTTATACCGTACACTCTACACTCTATACCCTACACTCTATACCCTACACTCTACACCCTACACTCTATACCCTACACTCTATACCCTACACTCTACACTCTATACCCTACACTCTATACCCTACACTCTATACCCTACACTCTATACCCTACACTCTACACTCTATACCCTACACTATATACCCTACACTCTATACCCTACACTCTATACCCTACACTCTACACTCTATACCCTACACTCTATACCCTACACTCTATACCCTACACTCTATACCCTACACTCTACACTCTATACCCTACACTCTACACTCTATACCCTACACTCTATACCCTACACTCTACACTCTATACCCTACACTCTATACCCTACACTCTATACCCTACACTCTACACTCTACACCCTACACTCTATACCCTACACTCTATACTCTACACTATATACCCTACACTCTATACCCTGCACTCTATACTCTATACCCTACACTCTATACCCTACACTCTATAACCTACACCCTATACCCTACACTCTATACCCTACGCACTATACCCTACACTCTATACCCTACACTCTACACTCTATACCCTACACTCTATACCATACACTCTATACCCTACACTCTATACCCTACAATATACACTCTATACCCTACACTCTACACTGTATACCATACACTCTATACCCTACACTCTATACCCTACACTCTATACCCTACACTCTATACTCTACGCTATATACCCTACACTCTATACCCTACACTCTATACCCTACACTCTATAACCTACACCCTATACCCTACACTCTATACCCTACACTCTACACCCTACAGTCTATACCATACACTCTATACTCTACACTCTACACTCTATACCCTACACTCTATACCCTACACTCTATACCCTACACCCTACGTTCTATACCCTACACTCTATACCCTACACTCTACACTCTATACTCCACACTCTACACTTTACACTCTATACCCTACACTCAATACCCTACACTCTATACTCTATATTCTACACTCTATACCCTACACTCTACACTCTATACCCTACACTCTATACCCTACACTCTAATCCCTACACTCTACACTCTATACCCTACACTCTATACCCTACACTCTATGCCCTACACTCTACACTCTATACCCTACACTCTATACCCTACACTCTATACCCTACACTCTACCCTCTACACTCTATACCCTACACTCTATACCATACACTCTATACCCTACACTCTACACTCTATTCCCTACACTCTTTACCATACATTCTGTACCCTACACTCTATGCCCTACACTCTATACCCTACACTCTATACTCTACACTCTATACCCTACACTCTATACCCTACACTCTATACCATACACTCTATACCCTACACTCTACACTCTATTCCCTACACTCTATACCATACACTCTATACCCTACACTCTATACCCTACACTCTATGCCCTACACTATACACTCTATACCCTACACTCTACACTCTATACCATACACTCTATACCCTAAACTCTATACCCTACACTCTACACTCTATACCCTACACTCTATACCCTACACTCTATACCCTACACTCTATACCCTACACTATACACTCTATACCCTACACTCTACACTCTATACCATACACTCTATACCCTAAACTCTATACCCTACACTCTACACTCTACACCCTACACTCTACACCCTACACTCTATACCCTACACTTTATACCCTACACTCTACAATCTATACCCTACACTCTATACCCTACACTCTACACCCTACACTCTATACCCTACACTCTATACCCTACACTCTACACTCTATACCCTACACTCTATACCCTACACTCTACCCTCTACACTCTATACCCTGCACTCTATACCATACACTCTATACCCTACACTCTACACTCTATTCCCTAAACTCTGTACCATACACTCTATACCCTACACTCTATACCCTACACTCTATACCCTACACTCTATACTCTACACTCTATACCCTACACTCTATACCATACACTCTATACCCTACACTCTACACTCTATTCCCTACACTCTATACCATACACTCTATACCCTACACTCTATACCCTACACTCTATACCCTACACTATACACTTTATACCCTACACTCTACACTCTATACCATACACTCTATACCCTAATCTCTATACCCTACACTCTACACTCTATACCCTACACTCTATAGACTACACTCTATACCCTACACTCTACACTCTATACCCTACACTCTATACCATACACTCTATACCCTACACTCTATACCATACACTCTATACCCTACACTCTACACTCTATACCCTACACTCTATAACTTACACTCTATACCCTACACTATACACTCTATACCCTACACTCTACACCATACACTCTATACCCTATACAATACACTCTATACCCTACAATCTATACCCTACACTCTATACCCTACACTCTACACTCTAAACCGTACACTCTATACCATACACTCTATACCCTACACTCTATATCCTACACTCTATACCCTACACTCTACACTCTATACCCTACACTCTGTACCATACACTCTAAACCCTACACTCTATACCCTACACTCTATACCCTAAACTCTACACTCTATACCCTACACTCTACACTCTACACTCTATACCCTACACTCTATACCCTACACTCTACACTTTATACCCTACACTGTATACCCTACACTCTATACCCTACACTCTATAGCCCAACACTCTATACTGTACACTCTATACCCTACACTCTATACCCTACACTCTACACTCTATACCCTACACTCTATACCCTACACTCTAATCCCTACACTCTACACTCTATACCCTACACTCTATACCCTACACTCTATACCATACACTCTATACCCTACACTCTATACCCTACACTCTACACTCTATACCCTACACTCTACACTCTATACCCTACACTCTATACCCTACACTCTATACTCTATTCCCTACACTCTATACCCTACACTCTACACTCTATACCATACACTCTACACCCTACACTCTATACCATACACTCTATACCCTACACTCTACACTCTATACCCTACACTCTATACCCTACACTCTACACTATATACCCTACACTCTATACCCTATACTATATACCCTACACTCTATAACCTACACTCTACACTCTATATCCTACACTCTACACTCTATACCCTACACTCTATAACATACACTCTAAACCCTACACTCTATACCCTACACTCTACACTTTATACCCTACACTCTATACCCTACACTCTATACCCTACACTCTATACCCTACACTCTATACCCTACTCTCTACACTCTATACCCTACACTCTATAACATACACTCTATACCCTACACTCTATACCCTACACTCTATACCCTACACTATATACCCTACACTCTATACCCTACACTCTACACTCTATATCCTACACTCTACACTCTATACCCTACACTCTATAACATACACTCTAAACCCTACACTCTATACCCTACACTCTACACTTTATACCCTACACTCTATACCCTACACTCTATACCCTACACTCTATACCCTACACTCTATACCCTACACTCTACACTCTATACCCTACACTCTATAACATACACTCTATACCCTACACTCTATACCTTACACTCTATACCCTACACTCTCCACTCTACACCCTACACTCTACACTCTATACCCTACACTCTATACCCTACACTCTACACTTTATAACCTACACTCTATACCCTACACTCTATACCCTACACTCTATACCCTACACTCTACACTCTATACCCTACACTCTATACCCTACACTATATACTCTATACCCTACACTCTATACCCTACACTCTATACCCTACAATCTATACCCTACACTCTATACCCTACACTCTATACCCTACACTCTATATCCCAACACTCTATACCCTACACTCTATACCCTACACTCTACACTATATACCCTACACTATACACTCTATACCCTACACTCTATACCATACAATCTACACTCTATACCCTACACTCTATACCCTACACTCTACACTCTATACCCTACACACTATACCCTACTTTCTACACTCTATACCCTACACTCTACACTCTATACCATACACTCTATACCCTACACTCTATACTCTACACACTATACCCTACTTTCTACACTCTATACCCTACACTCTATACCCTACACTCTACACTCTATACCTACACTCTATAACATACACTCTATACCCTACACTCTATACCTTACACTCTATACCCTACACTCTCCACTCTACACCCTACACTCTACACTATATACCCTACACTCTATACCCTACACTCTACACTCTATACCCTACACTCTACACTCTATACCCTACACTATATACTCTATACCCTACACTCTATACCCTACACTCTTTGCCCTACAATCTATACCCTACACTCTATACCCGACACTCTATACCCTACACTCTATATCCCAACACTCTATACCCTACACTCTATTCCCTACACCCTACACTCTATACCCTACACTATACACTCTATACCCTACACTCTATACCATACAATCTACACTCTATACCCTACACTCTATACCCTACACTCTATACCCTACACTCTACACTCTATACCCTACACACTATACCCTACTTTCTACACTCTATACCCTACACTTTACACTCTATACCATACACTCTATACCCTACACTCTATACCCTACACTCTATACCCTACACTATATACCCTACACTCTATACCCTACACTCTACACTCTATACCCTACACTCTATAACATACACTCTAAACCCTACACTCTATACCCTACACTCTACACTTTATACCCTACACTCTATACCCTACACTCTATACTCTACACTCTATACCCTACACTCTATATCCCAACACTCTATACCCTACACTCTATACCCTACACTCTACACTCTATACTCTACACTATACACTCTATACCCTACACTCTATACCATACAATCTACACTCTATACCCTACACTCTATACCCTACACTCTACACTCTATGCCCTACACACTATACCCTACTTTCTACACTCTATACCCTACACTCTACACTCTATACCCTACACTCTATACCCTACACTCTACACTTTATACCCTACACTCTATACCGTACACTTTATACCCTGCAATCTATACCATACACTCTATACCCTACACTCTATATCATACACTCTATACCCTACACTCTACACTCTATACCCCACACTCTACACTCTATGCCCTACACTCTACACCCTACACTCTATACCATACACTCTATTCCATGCACTCTATACCCTACACTCTATACCCTACACTCTACACTCTAAAATCTATACCCTACTCTCTACACTCTATACCTTACACTCTATACCAAACACTCTATACCCTACACTATATACCATACACTCTATATCATACGCTCTATACCGTACACTCTATACCCTACACTCAATACCCTACACTCTACACTCTATACCCTACACTCTATACCATACACTCTATACCCTACACTCTATACCCTACAATATACACTCTATACCCTACACTCTACACTGTATACCATACACTCTATACCCTACACTCTATACCCTACACTCTATACCCTACACTCTATACTCTACACTATATACCCTACACTCTATACCCTACACTCTATACCCTACACTCTATATCATACACTCTATACCCTACACTCTACACTCTATACCCCACACTCTACACTCTATACCCTACACTCTACACCCTACACTCTATACCATACACTCTATTCCATGCACTCTATACCCTACACTCTATACCCTACACTCTACACTCTAAAATCTATACCCTACTCTCTACACTCTATACCTTACACTCTATACCAAACACTCTATACCCTACACTATATACCATACACTCTATATCATACGCTCTATACCGTACACTCTATACCCTACACTCAATATCCTACACTCTACACTCTATACCCTACACTCTATACCATACACTCTATACCCTACACTCTATACCCTACAATATACACTCTATACCCTACACTCTACAATGTATACCAAACACTCTATACCCTCCACTCTATACCCTACACTCTATACCCTACACTCTATACTCTACACTATATACCCTACACTCTATACCCTACACTCTATACCCTACACTCTATAACCTACACCCTATACCCTACACTCTATACCCTACACTCTACACCCTACACTCTATACCATACACTCTATACTCTACACTGTACACTCTATACCCTACACTCTATACCCTACACTCTATACCCTACACCCTACGTTCTATACCCTACACTCTATACCCTACACTCTACACTCTATACTCTACACTCTACACTTTACACTCTATACCCTACACTCTATACCCTACACTCTATACTCTATATTCTACACTCTATACCCTACACTCTACACTCTATACCCTACACTCTATACCCTACACTCTAATCCCTACACTCTACACTCTATACCCTACACTCTATACCCTACAGTCTATGCCCTACACTCTACACTCTATACCCTACACTCTATACCCTACACTCTATACCCTACGCTCTACCCTCTACACTCTATACCCTACACTCTATACCATACACTCTATACCCTACACTCTACACTCTATTCCCTACACTCTATACCATACATTCTATACCCTACACTCTATACCCTACACTCTATACCCTACACTCTATACTCTACACTCTATACCCTACACTCTATACCCTACACTCTATACCATACACTCTATACCCTACACTCTACACTCTATTCCCTACACTCTATACCATACACTCTATACCCTACACTCTATACCCTACACTCTATACCCTACACTATACACTCTATACCCTACACTCTACACTCTATACCATACACTCTATACCCTAAACTCTATACCCTACACTCTACACTCTATACCCTACACTCTATACCCTACACTCTATACCCTACACTCTATACCCTACACTATACACTCTATACCCTACACTCTACACTCTATACCATACACTCTATACCCTAAACTCTATACCCTACACTCTACACTCTATACCCTACAATGTACACCCTACACTCTATACCCTACACTTTATACCCTACACTCTACACTCTATAACCTACACTCTATACCCTACACTCTACACCCTACACTCTATACCCTACACTCTATACCCTACACTCTACACTCTATACCTTACACTCTATACCCTACACTCTACCCTCTACACTCTATACCCTGCACTCTATACCATACACTCTATACCCTACACTCTACACTCTATTCCCTAAACTCTATACCATACACTCTATACCCTACACTCTATACCCTACACTCTATACCCTACACTCTATACTCTACACTCTATACCCTACACTCTATACCATACACTCTATACCCTACACACTACACTCTATACCATACACTCTATACCCTACACTCTATACCCTACACTCTATACCCTACACTATACACTCTATACCCTACACTCTACACTCTATACCATACACTCTATACCCTAAACTCTATACCCTACACTCTACACTCTATACCCTACACTCTATACACTACACTCTATACCCTACACTCTACACTCTATACCCTACAATCTATACCCTACACTCTACACTCTATGCCCTACACACTATACCCTACTTTCTACACTCTATACCCTACACTCTACACTCTATCCCCTACACTCTATACCCTACAATCTATACCATACACTCTATACCATACACTCTATACCCTACACTCTATACCCTACACTCTACACTCTATACCCTACACTCTATACCCTACACTTTATACCCTGCAATCTATACCATACACTCTATACCCTACACTCTATATCATACGCTCTATACCCTACACTCTACACTCTATACCCCACACTCTACACTCTATACCCTACACTCTACACCCTACACTCTATACCATACACTCTATTCCATGCACTCTATACCCTACACTCTATACCCTACACTCTACACTCTAAAATCTATACCCTACTCTCTACACTCTATACCTTACACTATATACCAAACACTCTATACCCTACACTATATACCATACACTCTATATCATACGCTCTATACCGTACACTCTATACCCTACACTCTATACCCTACACTCTATACCCTACACTCTACACTCTATACCCTACACTCTACCCTCTACACTCTATACCCTGCACTCTATACCATACACTCTATACCCTACACTCTACACTCTATTCCCTAAACTCTATACCATACACTCTATACCCTACACTCTATACCCTACACTCTATACCCTACACTCTATACTCTACACTCTATACCCTTCACTCTATACCATACACTCTATACCCTACACTCTACACTCTATTACCTACACTCTATACCATACACTCTATACCCTACACTCTATACCCTACACTCTATACCCTACACTCTACACTCTATACCCTACACTCTATACCCTACACTCTACCCTCTACACTCTATACCCTGCACTCTATACCATACACTCTATACCCTACACTCTACACTCTATTCCCTAAACTCTATACCATACACTCTATACCCTACACTCTATACCCTACACTCTATACCCTACACTCTATACTCTACACTCTATACCCTACACTCTATACCATACACTCTATACCCTACACTCTACACTCTATTCCCTACACTCTATACCATACACTCTATACCCTACACTCTATACCCTACACTCTATACCCTACACTATACACTCTATACCCTTCACTCTATACCCTACACTCTACACTCTATACCCTACACTCTATACCATACACTCTATACCCTACACTCTATACCATACACTCTATACCCTACACTCTATACCATACACTCTATACCCTACACTCTACACTCTATACCCTACACTCTATACCTTACACTCTATACCCTACACTATACACTCTATACCCTACACTCTACACCATACACTCTATACCCTATACAATACACTCTATACCCTACAATCTATACCCTACACTCTATACCCTACACTCTACACTCTATACCGTACACCCTATACCATACACTCTATACCCTACACTCTATATCCTACACTCTATACCCTACACTCTACACTCTATACCCTACACTCTATACCATACACTCTATACCCTACACTCTATACCCTACACTCTATACCCTACACTCTATACTCTACACTCTATACCCTACACTCTATACCATACACTCTATACCCTACACTCTACACTCTATTCCTTACACTCTATACCATACACTCTATACCCTACACTCTATACCCTACACTCTATACCCTACACTCTATACCCTACACTCTACACTCTATACCCTACACTCTATACCCTACACTCTACCCTCTACACTCTATACCCTGCACTCTATACCATACACTCTATACCCTACACTCTACACTCTATTCCCTAAACTCTATACCATACACTCTATACCCTACACTCTATACCCTACACTCTATACCCTACACTCTATACTCTACACTCTATACCCTACACTCTATACCATACACTCTATACCCTACACTCTACACTCTATTCCCTACACTCTATACCATACACTCTATACCCTACACTCTATACCCTACACTCTATACCCTACACTATACACTCTATACCCTACACTCTACACTCTATACCATACACTCTATACCCTAAATTCTATACCCTACACTCTACACTCTATACCCTACACTCTATACACTACACTCTATACCCTACACTCTACACTCTATACCCTACACTCTATACCATACACTCTATACCCTACACTCTATACCATACACTCTATACCCTACACTCTATACCATACACTCTATACCCTACACTCTACACTCTATACCCTACACTCTATACCTTACACTCTATACCCTACACTATACACTCTATACCCTACACTCTACACCATACACTCTATACCCTATACAATACACTCTATACCCTACAATCTATACCCTACACTCTATACCCTACACTCTACACTCTATACCGTACACCCTATACCATACACTCTATACCCTACACTCTATATCCTACACTCTATACCCTACACTCTACACTCTATACCCTACACTCTATACCATGCACTCTATACCCTACACTCTATACCCTAAACTCTACACTCTATACCCTACACTCTACACTCGACACTCTATACCCTACACTCTATACCCTACACTCTATACCCTACACTCTACACTTTATACCCTACTCTCTATACCCTACACTCTATACCCTACACTCTATACCCTACACGCTATACCCTACACTCTATACCCTACACTCTATACTCTACACTCTATACCCTACACTCTATATCCCAACACTCTATACCCTACACTCTATACCCTACACTCTACACTCTATACTCTACACTATACACTCTATACCCTACACTCTATACCATACAATCTACACTCTATACCCTACACTCTACACTCTATGCCCTACACACTATACCCTACTTTCTACACTCTATACCCTACACTCTACACTCTATACCCTACACTCTATACCCTACACTCTACACTCTATACCCTACACTCTATACCGTACACTTTATACCCTGCAATCTATACCATACACTCTATACCCTACACTCTATATCATACACTCTAAACCCTACACTCTACACTCTATACCCCACACTCTACACTCTATACCCTACACTCTACACCCTACACTCTATACCATACACTCTATTCCATGCACTCTATACCCTACACTCTATACCCTACACTCTACACTCTAAAATCTATACCCTACTCTCTACACTCTATACCTTACACTCTATACCAAACACTCTATACCCTACACTATATACCATACACTCTATATCATACGCTCTATACCGTACACTCTATACCCTACACTCTATACCCTACACTCTACACTCTATATTCTACACTCTATACCCTACACTCTAAACTCTATACCATACAATCTATACCCTACACTCTATACTATACACTTTACACCCTACACTCTATACCATACACTCTATGCCCTACACTCTGCACTCTATAACCTACACTCTATACCCTACACTCTACACCCTACACTCTATACCATACACTCTATACCCTACACTTTATACCCTACACTCTATACCCTACACTCTACACTTTATACCCTACACTCTATACCCTATACTCTAGACCCTACACTCTATACCCTACACTCTACACTCTATACCCTACACTCTATACCCTACACTATATACTCTATACCCTACACTCTATACCCTACACGCTATACCCTACACTCTATACCCTACACTCTATACTCTACACTCTATACCCTACACTCTATATCCCAACACTCTATACCCTACACTCTATACCCTACACTCTACACTCTATACTCTACACTATACACTCTATACCCTACACTTTATACCATACAATCTACACTCTATACCCTACAATCTATACCCTACACTCTACACTCTATCCCCTACACTCTATACCCTACAATCTATACCATACACTCTATACCATACACTCTATACCCTACACTCTATACCCTACACTCTACACTCTATACCCTACACTCTATACCCTACACTTTATACCCTGCAATCTATACCATACACTCTATACCCTACACTCTATATCATACGCTCTATACCCTACACTCTACACTCTATACCCCACACTCTACACTCTATACCCTACACTCTACACCCTACACTCTATACCATACACTCTATTCCATGCACTCTATACCCTACACTCTATACCCTACACTCTACACTCTAAAATCTATACCCTACTCTCTACACTCTATACCTTACACTATATACCAAACACTCTATACCCTACACTATATACCATACACTCTATATCATACGCTCTATACCATACACTCTATACCCTACACTCTATACCCTACACTCTATACCCTACACTCTATACCCTACACTCTACACTCTATATTCTACACTCTATACCCTACACTCTAAACTCTATACCATACAATCTATACCCTACACTCTATACTATACACTCTACACCCTACACTCTATACCATACACTCTATGCCCTACACTCTACACTCTATAACCTACACTCTATACCCTACACTCTACACCCTACACTCTATACCATACACTCTATACCCTAAACTCTATACCCTACACTCTATACCCTACACCCTAAGCTCTATACTCTACACTCTATACCCTACACTCTTCACTCTATACCCTACACTCTATTCCATACACTCTATATCCTACACTCTATACCCTACACTCTAATCCCTACACTCTACACTCTATACCCTACACTCTATACCCCACACTCTATACCCTACACTCTATACCATACACTCTATACCCTACACTCTATACCCTACACTCTACACTCTAAACTCTATTCCATACACTCTATACCCTACACTCTATACCCTACACTCTATACCCTACACTCTATACCCTACACTATATACCCTACACTCTATACCCTACACTCTATACCCTACACTCTACACTCTATACCCTACACTCTATACCCTACACTCTATACCCTACACTCTATACCCTACACTCTACACTCTATACCCTACACTCTACACTCTATACCCTACACTCTATACCCTACACTCTACACTCTATACCCTACACTCTATACCCTACACTCTATACCCTACACTTTACACTCTACACCCTACACTCTATACCCTACACTCTATACTCTACACTATATACCCTACACTCTATACCCTGCACTCTATACTCTATACCCTACACTCTATACCCTACACTCTATAACCTACACCCTATACCCTACACTCTATACCCTACGCACTATACCCTACACTCTATACCCTACACGCTACACTCTATACCCTACACTCTATACCATACACTCTATACCCTACACTCTATACCCTACAATATACACTCTATACCCTACACTCTACACTGTATACCATACACTCTATACCCTACACTCTATACCCTACACTCTATACCCTACACTCTATACTCTACACTATATACCCTACACTCTATACCCTACACTCTATACCCTACACTCTATAACCTACACCCTATACCCTACACTCTATACCCTACACTCTACACCCTACACTCTATACCATACACTCTATACTCTACACTCTACACTCTATACCCTACACTCTATACCCTACACTCTATACCCTACACCCTACATTATATACCCTACACTCTATACCCTACACTCTACACTCTATACTCCACACTCTACACTTTACACTCTATACCCTACACTCAATACCCTACACTCTATACTCTATATTCTACACTCTATACCATACACTCTACACTCTATACCCTACACTCTATACCCTACACTCTAATCCCTACACTCTACACTCTATACCCTACACTCTATACCCTACACTCTATGCCCTACACTCTACACTCTATACCCTACACTCTATACCCTACACTCTATACCCTACACTCTACCCTCTACCCTCTATACCCTACACTCTATACCATACACTCTATACCCTACACTCTACACTCTATTCCCTACACTCTTTACCATACATTCTATACCCTACACTCTATACCCTACACTCTATACCCTACACTCTATACTCTACACTCTATACCCTACACTCTATACCCTACACTCTATACCATACACTCTATACCCTACACTCTACACTCTATTCCCTACACTCTATACCATACACTCTATACCCTACACTCTATACCCTACACTCTATACCCTACACTATACACTCTATACCCTACACTCTACACTCTATACCATACACTCTATACCCTAAACTCTATACCCTACACTCTACACTCTATACCCTACACTCTATACCCTACACTCTATACCCTACACTCTATACCCTACACTATACACTCTATACCCTACACTCTACACTCTATACCATACACTCTATACCCTAAACTCTATACCCTACACTCTACACTCTATACCCTACACTCTACACCCTACACTCTATACCCTACACTTTATACCGTACACTCTACACTCTATACCCTACACTCTATACCCTACACTCTACACCCTACACTCTATACCCTACACTCTATACCCTACACTCTACACTCTATACCCTACACTCTATACCCTACACTCTATACCCTACACTCTATACCCTACACTCTACACTCTATACCCTACACTATATACCCTACACTCTATACCCTACACTCTATACCCTACACTCTATACTCTACACTCTATACCCTACACTCTATACCCTACACTCTATACCATACACTCTATACCCTACACTCTACACTCTATTCCCTACACTCTATACCATACACTCTATACCCTACACTCTATACCCTACACTCTATACCCTACACTATACACTCTATACCCTACACTCTACACTCTATACCATACACTCTATACCCTAAACTCTATACCCTACACTCTACACTCTATACCCTACACTCTATACCCTACACTCTATACCCTACACTCTATACCCTACACTATACACTCTATACCCTACACTCTACACTCTATACCATACACTCTATACCCTAAACTCTATACCCTACACTCTACACTCTATACCCTACACTCTACACCCTACACTCTATACCCTACACTTTATACCGTACACTCTACACTCTATACCCTACACTCTATACCCTACACTCTACACCCTACACTCTATACCCTACACTCTATACCCTACACTCTACACTCTATACCCTACACTCTATACCCTACACTCTATACCCTACACTCTATACCCTACACTCTACACTCTATACCCTACACTATATACCCTACACTCTATACCCTACACTCTATACCCTACACTCTACACTCTATACCCTACACTCTATACCCTACACTCTATACCCTACACTCTATACCCTACACTCTACACTCTATACCCTACACTCTATACCCTACACTCTATACCCTACACTCTATACCCTACACTCTACACTCTATACCCTACACTCTACACTCTATACCCTACACTCTATATCCCAACACTCTATACCCTACACTCTATACCCTACACTCTACACTCTATACTCTACACTATACACTCTATACCCTACACTCTATACCATACAATCTACACTCTATACCCTACACTCTATACCCTACACTCTACACTCTATGCCCTACACACTATACCCTACTTTCTACACTCTATACCCTACACTCTACACTCTATACCCTACACTCTATACCCTACACTCTACACTCTATACCCTACACTCTATACCGTACACTTTATACCCTGCAATCTATACCATACACTCTATACCCTACACTCTATATCATACACTCTATACCCTACACTCTGCACTCTATACCCCACACTCTACACTCTATACCCTACACTCTACACCCTACACTCTATACCATACACTCTATTCCATGCACTCTATACCCTACACTCTATACCCTACACTCTACACTCTAAAATCTATACCCTACTCTCTACACTCTATACCTTACACTCTATACCAAACACTCTATACCCTACACTATATACCATACACTCTATATCATACGCTCTATACCGTACACTCTATACCCTACACTCTATACCCTACACTCTACACTCTATATTCTACACTCTATACCCTACACTCTAAACTCTATACCATACAATCTATACCCTACACTCTATACTATACACTCTACACCCTACACTCTATACCATACACTCTATGCCCTACACTCTACAATCTATAACCTACACTCTATACCCTACACTCTACACCCTACACTCTATACCATACACTCTATACCCTACACTTTATACCCTACACTCTATACCCTACACTCTACACTTTATACCCTACACTCTATACCCTATACTCTATACCCTACACTCTATACCCTACACTCTACACTCTATACCCTACACTCTATACCCTACACTATATACTCTATACCCTACACTCTATACCCTACACGCTATACCCTACACTCTATACCCTACACTCTATACTCTACACTCTATACCCTACACTCTATATCCCAACACTCTATACCCTACACTCTATACCCTACACTCTACACTCTATACTCTACACTATACACTCTATACCCTACACTTTATACCATACAATCTACACTTTATACCCTACAATCTATACCCTACACTCTACACTCTATGCCCTACACACTATACCCTACTTTCTACACTCTATACCCTACACTCTACACTCTATCCCCTACACTCTATACCCTACAATCTATACCATACACTCTATACCATACACTCTATACCCTACACTCTATACCCTACACTCTACACTCTATACCCTACACTCTATACCCTACACTTTATACCCTGCAATCTATACCATACACTCTATACCCTACACTCTATATCATACGCTCTATACCCTACACTCTACACTCTATACCCCACACTCTACACTCTATACCCTACACTCTACACCCTACACTCTATACCATACACTCTATTCCATGCACTCTATACCCTACACTCTATACCCTACACTCTACACTCTAAAATCTATACCCTACTCTCTACACTCTATACCTTACACTATATACCAAACACTCTATACCCTACACTATATACCATACACTCTATATCATACGCTCTATACCGTACACTCTATACCCTACACTCTATACCCTACACTCTATACCCTACACTCTATACCCTACACTCTACACTCTATACCCTACACTCTACCCTCTACACTCTATACCCTGCACTCTATACCATACACTCTATACCCTACACTCTACACTCTATTCCCTAAACTCTATACCATACACTCTATACCCTACACTCTATACCCTACACTCTATACCCTACACTCTATACTCTACACTCTATACCCTACACTCTATACCATACACTCTATACCCTACACTCTACACTCTATACTCTACACTATACACTCTATACCCTACACTTTATACCATACAATCTACACTCTATACCCTACAATCTATACCCTACACTCTACACTCTATGCCCTACACACTATACCCTACTTTCTACACTCTATACCCTACACTCTACACTCTATCCCCTACACTCTATACCCTACAATCTATACCATACACTCTATACCATACACTCTATACCCTACACTCTATACCCTACACTCTACACTCTATACCCTACACTCTATACCCTACACTTTATACCCTGCAATCTATACCATACACTCTATACCCTACACTCTATATCATACGCTCTATACCCTACACTCTACACTCTATACCCCACACTCTACACTCTATACCCTACACTCTACACCCTACACTCTATACCACACACTCTATTCCATGCACTCTATACCCTACACTCTATACCCTACACTCTACACTCTAAAATCTATACCCTACTCTCTACACTCTATACCTTACACTATATACCAAACACTCTATACCCTACACTATATACCATACACTCTATATCATACGCTCTATACCGTACACTCAATACCCTACACTCTATACCCTACACTCTATACCCTACACTCTATACCCTACACTCTACACTCTATACCCTACACTCTACCCTCTACACTCTATACCCTGCACTCTATACCATACACTCTATACCCTACACTCTACACTCTATTCCCTAAACTCTATACCACACACTCTATACCCTACACTCTATACCCTACACTCTATACCCTACACTCTATACTCTACACTCTATACCCTACACTCTATACCATACACTCTATACCCTACACTCTACACTCTATTCCCTACACTCTATACCATACACTCTATACCCTACACTCTATACCCTACACTCTATACCCTACACTCTATACCCTACACTCTACACTCTATACCCTACACTCTATACCCTACACTCTACCCTCTACACTCTATACCCTGCACTCTATACCATACACTCTATACCCTACACTCTACACTCTATTCCCTAAACTCTATACCATACACTCTATACCCTACACTCTATACCCTACACTCTATACCCTACACTCTATACTCTACACTCTATACCCTACACTCTATACCATACACTCTATACCCTACACTCTACACTCTATTCCCTACACTCTATACCATACACTCTATACCCTACACTCTATACCCTACACTCTATACCCTACACTATACACTCTATACCCTACACTCTACACTCTATACCATACACTCTATACCCTAAATTCTATACCCTACACTCTACACTCTATACCCTACACTCTATACACTACACTCTATACCCTACACTCTACACTCTATACCCTACACTCTATACCATACACTCTATACCCTACACTCTATACCATACACTCTATACCCTACACTCTATACCATACACTCTATACCCTACACTCTACACTCTATACCCTACACTCTATACCTTACACTCTATACCCTACACTATACACTCTATACCCTACACTCTACACCATACACTCTATACCCTATACAATACACTCTATACCCTACAATCTATACCCTACACTCTATACCCTACACTCTACACTCTATACCGTACACCCTATACCATACACTCTATACCCTACACTCTATATCCTACACTCTATACCCTACACTCTACAATCTATACCCTACACTCTATACCATGCACTCTAAACCCTACACTCTATACCCTACACTCTATACCCTAAACTCTACACTCTATACCCTACACTCTACACTCGACACTCTATACCCTACACTCTATACCCTACACTCTATACCCTACACTCTACACTTTATACCCTACTCTCTATACCCTACACTCTATACCCTACACTCTATACCCTACACGCTATACCCTACACTCTATACCCTACACTCTATACTCTACACTCTATACCCTACACTCTATATCCCAACACTCTATACCCTACACTCTATACCCTACACTCTACACTCTATACTCTACACTATACACTCTATACCCTACACTCTATACCATACAATCTACACTCTATACCCTACACTCTATACCCTACACTCTACACTCTATGCCCTACACACTATACCCTACTTTCTACACTCTATACCCTACACTCTACACTCTATACCCTACACTCTATACCCTACACTCTACACTCTATACCCTACACTCTATACCGTACACTTTATACCCTGCAATCTATACCATACACTCTATACCCTACACTCTATATCATACACTCTAAACCCTACACTCTACACTCTATACCCCACACTCTACACTCTATACCCTACACTCTACACCCTACACTCTATACCATACACTCTATTCCATGCACTCTATACCCTTCACTCTATACCCTACACTCTACACTCTAAAATCTTTACCCTACTCTCTACACTCTATACCTTACACTCTATACCAAACACTCTATACCCTACACTATATACCATACACTCTATATCATACGCTCTATACCGTACACTCTATACCCTACACTCTATACCCTACACTCTACACTCTATATTCTACACTCTATACCCTACACTCTAAACTCTATACCATACAATCTATACCCTACACTCTATACTATACACTCTACACCCTACACTCTATACCATACACTCTATGCCCTACACTCTGCACTCTATAACCTACACTCTATACCCTACACTCTACACCCTACACTCTATACCATACACTCTATACCCTACACTTTATACCCTACACTCTATACCCTACACTCTACACTTTATACCCTACACTCTATACCCTATACTCTAGACCCTACACTCTATACCCTACACTCTACACTCTATACCCTACACTCTATACCCTACACTATATACTCTATACCCTACACTCTATACCCTACACGCTATACCCTACACTCTATACCCTACACTCTATACTCTACACTCTATACCCTACACTCTATATCCCAACACTCTATACCCTACACTCTATACCCTACACTCTACACTCTATACTCTACACTATACACTCTATACCCTACACTTTATACCATGCAATCTACACTCTATACCCTACAATCTATACCCTACACTCTACACTCTATGCCCTACACACTATACCCTACTTTCTACACTCTATACCCTACACTCTACACTCTATCCCCTACACTCTATACCCTACAATCTATACCATACACTCTATACCATACACTCTATACCCTACACTCTATACCCTACACTACACTCTATACCCTACACTCTATACCCTACACTTTATACCCTGCAATCTATACCATACACTCTATACCCTACACTCTATATCATACGCTCTATACCCTACACTCTACACTCTATACCCCACACTCTACACTCTATACCCTACACTCTACACCCTACACTCTATACCATACACTCTATTCCATGCACTCTATACCCTACACTCTATACCCTACACTCTACACTCTAAAATCTATACCCTACTCTCTACACTCTATACCTTACACTATATACCAAACACTCTATACCCTACACTATATACCATACACTCTATATCATACGCTCTATACCATACACTCTATACCCTACACTCTATACCCTACACTCTATACCCTACACTCTATACCCTACACTCTACACTCTATATTCTACACTCTATACCCTACACTCTAAACTCTATACCATACAATCTATACCCTACACTCTATACTATACACTCTACACCCTACACTCTATACCATACACTCTATGCCCTACACTCTACACTCTATAACCTACACTCTATACCCTACACTCTACACCCTACACTCTATACCATACACTCTATACCCTAAACTCTATACCCTACACTCTATACCCTACACCCTAAGCTCTATACTCTACACTCTATACCCTACACTCTTCACTCTATACCCTACACTCTATTCCATACACTCTATATCCTACACTCTATACCCTACACTCTAATCCCTACACTCTACACTCTATACCCTACACTCTATACCCCACACTCTATACCCTACACTCTATACCATACACTCTATACCCTACACTCTATACCCTACACTCTACACTCTAAACTCTATTCCATACACTCTATACCCTACACTCTATACCCTACACTCTATACCCTACACTCTATACCCTACACTATATACCCTACACTCTATACCCTACACTCTATACCCTACACTCTACACTCTATACCCTACACTCTATACCCTACACTCTATACCCTACACTCTATACCCTACACTCTACACTCTATACCCTACACTCTACACTCTATACCCTACACTCTATACCCTACACTCTACACTCTATACCCTACACTCTATACCCTACACTCTATACCCTACACTTTACACTCTACACCCTACACTATATACCCTACACTCTATACCCTGCACTCTATACTCTATACCCTACACTCTATACCCTACACTCTATAACCTACACCCTATACCCTACACTCTATACCCTACGCACTATACCCTACACTCTATACCCTACACGCTACACTCTATACCCTACACTCTATACCATACACTCTATACCCTACACTCTATACCCTACAATATACACTCTATACCCTACACTCTACACTGTATACCATACACTCTATACCCTACACTCTATACCCTACACTCTATACCCTACACTCTATACTCTACACTATATACCCTACACTCTATACCCTACACTCTATACCCTACACTCTATAACCTACACCCTATACCCTACACTCTATACCCTACACTCTACACCCTACACTCTATACCATACACTCTATACTCTACACTCTACACTCTATACCCTACACTCTATACCCTACACTCTATACCCTACACCCTACGTTATATACCCTACACTCTATACCCTACACTCTACACTCTATACTCCACACTCTACACTTTACACTCTATACCCTACACTCAATACCCTACACTCTATACTCTATATTCTACACTCTATACCATACACTCTACACTCTATACCCTACACTCTATACCCTACACTCTAATCCCTACACTCTACACTCTATACCCTACACTCTATACCCTACACTCTATGCCCTACACTCTACACTCTATACCCTACACTCTATACCCTACACTCTATACCCTACACTCTACCCTCTACCCTCTATACCCTACACTCTATACCATACACTCTATACCCTACACTCTACACTCTATTCCCTACACTCTTTACCATACATTCTATACCCTACACTCTATACCCTACACTCTATACCCTACACTCTATACTCTACACTCTATACCCTACACTCTATACCCTACACTCTATACCATACACTCTATACCCTACACTCTACACTCTATTCCCTACACTCTATACCATACACTCTATACCCTACACTCTATACCCTACACTCTATACCCTACACTATACACTCTATACCCTACACTCTACACTCTATACCATACACTCTATACCCTAAACTCTATACCCTACACTCTACACTCTATACCCTACACTCTATACCCTACACTCTATACCCTACACTCTATACCCTACACTATACACTCTATACCCTACACTCTACACTCTATACCATACACTCTATACCCTAAACTCTATACCCTACACTCTACACTCTATACCCTACACTCTACACCCTACACTCTATACCCTACACTTTATACCGTACACTCTACACTCTATACCCTACACTCTATACCCTACACTCTACACCCTACACTCTATACCCTACACTCTATACCCTACACTCTACACTCTATACCCTACACTCTATACCCTACACTCTATACCCTACACTCTATACCCTACACTCTACACTCTATACCCTACACTATATACCCTACACTCTATACCCTACACTCTATACCCTACACTCTACACTCTATACCCTACACTCTATACCCTACACTCTATACCCTACACTCTATACCCTACACTCTACACTCTATACCCTACACTCTACACTCTATACCCTACACTCTATACCCTACACTCTACACTCTATACCCTACACTCTATACCCTACACTCTATACCCTACACTCTACACTCTACACCCTACACTCTATACCCTACACTCTATACTCTACACTATATACCCTACACTCTATACCCTGCACTCTATACTCTATACCCTACACTCTATACCCTACACTCCATAACCTACACCCTATACCCTACACTCTATACCCTACGCACTATACCCTACACTCTATACCCTACACTCTACACTCTATACCCTACACTCTATACCATACACTCTATACCCTACACTCTATACCCTACAATATACGCTCTATACCCTACACTCTACACTGTATACCATACACTCTATACCCTACACTCTATACCCTACACTCTATACCCTACACTCTATACTCTACGCTATATACCCTACACTCTATACCCTACACTCTATACCCTACACTCTATAACCTACACCCTATACCCTACACTCTATACCCTACACTCTACACCCTACACTCTATACCGTACACTCTATACTCTACACTCTACACTCTATACCCTACACTCTATACCCTACACTCTATACCCTACACCCTACGTTCTATACCCTACACTCTATACCCTACACTCTACACTCTATACTCCACACTCTACACTTTACACTCTATACCCTACACTCAATACCCTACACTCTATACTCTATATTCTACACTCTATACCCTACACTCTACACTCTATACCCTACACTCTATACCCTACACTCTAATCCCTACACTCTACACTCTATACCCTACACTCTATACCCTACACTCTATGCCCTACACTCTACACTCTATACCCTACACTCTATACCCTACACTCTATACCCTACACTCTACCCTCTACACTCTATACCCTACACTCTATACCATACACTCTATACCCTACACTCTACACTCTATTCCCTACACTCTTTACCATACATTCTGTACCCTACACTCTATGCCCTACACTCTATACCCTACACTCTATACTCTACACTCTATACCCTACACTCTATACCCTACACTCTATACCATACACTCTATACCCTACACTCTACACTCTATTCCCTACACTCTATACCATACACTCTATACCCTACACTCTATACCCTACACTCTATGCCCTACACTATACACTCTATACCCTACACTCTACACTCTATACCATACACTCTATACCCTAAACTCTATACCCTACACTCTACACTCTATACCCTACACTCTATACCCTACACTCTATACCCTACACTCTATACCCTACACTATACACTCTATACCCTACACTCTACACTCTATACCATACACTCTATACCCTAAACTCTATACCCTACACTCTACACTCTACACCCTACACTCTACACCCTACACTCTATACCCTACACTTTATACCCTACACTCTACAATCTATACCCTACACTCTATACCCTACACTCTACACCCTACACTCTATACCCTACACTCTATACCCTACACTCTACACTCTATACCCTACACTCTATACCCTACACTCTACCCTCTACACTCTATACCCTGCACTCTATACCATACACTCTATACCCTACACTCTACACTCTATTCCCTAAACTCTGTACCATACACTCTATACCCTACACTCTATACCCTACACTCTATACCCTACACTCTATACTCTACACTCTATACCCTACACTCTATACCATACACTCTATACCCTACACTCTACACTCTATTCCCTACACTCTATACCATACACTCTATACCCTACACTCTATACCCTACACTCTATACCCTACACTATACACTTTATACCCTACACTCTACACTCTATACCATACACTCTATACCCTAATCTCTATACCCTACACTCTACACTCTATACCCTACACTCTATAGACTACACTCTATACCCTACACTCTACACTCTATACCCTACACTCTATACCATACACTCTATACCCTACACTCTATACCATACACTCTATACCCTACACTCTACACTCTATACCCTACACTCTATAACTTACACTCTATACCCTACACTATACACTCTATACCCTACACTCTACACCATACACTCTATACCCTATACAATACACTCTATACCCTACAATCTATACCCTACACTCTATACCCTACACTCTACACTCTAAACCGTACACTCTATACCATACACTCTATACCCTACACTCTATATCCTACACTCTATACCCTACACTCTACACTCTATACCCTACACTCTGTACCATACACTCTAAACCCTACACTCTATACCCTACACTCTATACCCTAAACTCTACACTCTATACCCTACACTCTACACTCTACACTCTATACCCTACACTCTATACCCTACACTCTACACTTTATACCCTACACTGTATACCCTACACTCTATACCCTACACTCTATAGCCCAACACTCTATACTGTACACTCTATACCCTACACTCTATACCCTACACTCTACACTCTATACCCTACACTCTATACCCTACACTCTAATCCCTACACTCTACACTCTATACCCTACACTCTATACCCTACACTCTATACCATACACTCTATACCCTACACTCTATACCCTACACTCTACACTCTATACCCTACACTCTACACTCTATACCCTACACTCTATACCCTACACTCTATACTCTATACCCTACACTCTATACCCTACACTCTACACTCTATACCCTACACTCTCTACCATACACTCTACACCCTACACTCTATACCATACACTCTATACCCTACACTCTACACTCTATACCCTACACTCTATACCCTACACTCTATACCCTACTCTCTACACTCTATACCCTACACTCTATAACATACACTCTATACCCTACACTCTATACCCTACACTCTATACCCTACACTATATACCCTACACTCTATACCCTACACTCTACACTCTATATCCTACACTCTACACTCTATACCCTACACTCTATAACATACACTCTAAACCCTACACTCTATACCCTACACTCTACACTTTATACCCTACACTCTATACCCTACACTCTATACCCTACACTCTATACCCTACACTCTATACCCTACACTCTACACTCTATACCCTACACTCTATAACATACACTCTATACCCTACACTCTATACCTTACACTCTATACCCTACACTCTCCACTCTACACCCTACACTCTACACTCTATACCCTACACTCTATACCCTACACTCTACACTTTATAACCTACACTCTATACCCTACACTCTATACCCTACACTCTATACCCTACACTCTACACTCTATACCCTACACTCTATACCCTACACTATATACTCTATACCCTACACTCTATACCCTACACTCTATACCCTACAATCTATACCCTACACTCTATACCCTACACTCTATACCCTACACTCTATATCCCAACACTCTATACCCTACACTCTATACCCTACACTCTACACTATATACCCTACACTATACACTCTATACCCTACACTCTATACCATACAATCTACACTCTATACCCTACACTCTATACCCTACACTCTACACTCTATACCCTACACACTATACCCTACTTTCTACACTCTATACCCTACACTCTACACTCTATACCATACACTCTATACCCTACACTCTATACTCTACACACTATACCCTACTTTCTACACTCTATACCCTACACTCTATACCCTACACTCTACACTCTATACCTACACTCTATAACATACACTCTATACCCTACACTCTATACCTTACACTCTATACCCTACACTCTCCACTCTACACCCTACACTCTACACTATATACCCTACACTCTATACCCTACACTCTACACTCTATACCCTACACTCTACACTCTATACCCTACACTATATACTCTATACCCTACACTCTATACCCTACACTCTTTGCCCTACAATCTATACCCTACACTCTATACCCGACACTCTATACCCTACACTCTATATCCCAACACTCTATACCCTACACTCTATTCCCTACACCCTACACTCTATACCCTACACTATACACTCTATACCCTACACTCTATACCATACAATCTACACTCTATACCCTACACTCTATACCCTACACTCTATACCCTACACTCTACACTCTATACCCTACACACTATACCCTACTTTCTACACTCTATACCCTACACTTTACACTCTATACCATACACTCTATACCCTACACTCTATACCCTACACTCTATACCCTACACTATATACCCTACACTCTATACCCTACACTCTACACTCTATACCCTACACTCTATAACATACACTCTAAACCCTACACTCTATACCCTACACTCTACACTTTATACCCTACACTCTATACCCTACACTCTATACTCTACACTCTATACCCTACACTCTATATCCCAACACTCTATACCCTACACTCTATACCCTACACTCTACACTCTATACTCTACACTATACACTCTATACCCTACACTCTATACCATACAATCTACACTCTATACCCTACACTCTATACCCTACACTCTACACTCTATGCCCTACACACTATACCCTACTTTCTACACTCTATACCCTACACTCTACACTCTATACCCTACACTCTATACCCTACACTCTACACTCTATACCCTACACTCTATACCGTACACTTTATACCCTGCAATCTATACCATACACTCTATACCCTACACTCTATATCATACACTCTATACCCTACACTCTACACTCTATACCCCACACTCTACACTCTATACCCTACACTCTACACCCTACACTCTATACCATACACTCTATTCCATGCACTCTATACCCTACACTCTATACCCTACACTCTACACTCTAAAATCTATACCCTACTCTCTACACTCTATACCTTACACTCTATACCAAACACTCTATACCCTACACTATATACCATACACTCTATATCATACGCTCTATACCGTACACTCTATACCCTACACTCAATACCCTACACTCTACACTCTATACCCTACACTCTATACCCTACACTCTATACCCTACACTCTATACCCTACAATATACACTCTATACCCTACACTCTACACTGTATACCATACACTCTATACCCTACACTCTATACCCTACACTCTATACCCTACACTCTATACTCTACACTATATACCCTACACTCTATACCCTACACTCTATACCCTACACTCTATATCATACACTCTATACCCTACACTCTACACTCTATACCCCACACTCTACACTCTATTCCATGCACTCTATACCCTACACTCTATACCCTACACTCTACACTCTAAAATCTATACCCTACTCTCTACACTCTATACCTTACACTCTATACCAAACACTCTATACCCTACACTATATACCATACACTCTATATCATACGCTCTATACCGTACACTCTATACCCTACACTCAATATCCTACACTCTACACTCTATACCCTACACTCTATACCATACACTCTATACCCTACACTCTATACCCTACAATATACACTCTATACCCTACACTCTACAATGTATACCAAACACTCTATACCCTACACTCTATACCCTACACTCTATACCCTACACTCTATACTCTACACTATATACCCTACACTCTATACCCTACACTCTATACCCTACACTCTATAACCTACACCCTATACCCTACACTCTATACCCTACACTCTACACCCTACACTCTATACCATACACTCTATACTCTACACTGTACACTCTATACCCTACACTCTATACCCTACACTCTATACCCTACACCCTACGTTCTATACCCTACACTCTATACCCTACACTCTACACTCTATACTCTACACTCTACACTTTACACTCTATACCCTACACTCTATACCCTACACTCTATACTCTATATTCTACACTCTATACCCTACACTCTACACTCTATACCCTACACTCTATACCCTACACTCTAATCCCTACACTCTACACTCTATACCCTACACTCTATACCCTACAGTCTATGCCCTACACTCTACACTCTATACCCTACACTCTATACCCTACACTCTATACCCTACGCTCTACCCTCTACACTCTATACCCTACACTCTATACCATACACTCTATACCCTACACTCTACACTCTATTCCCTACACTCTATACCATACATTCTATACCCTACACTCTATACCCTACACTCTATACCCTACACTCTATACTCTACACTCTATACCCTACACTCTATACCCTACACTCTATACCATACACTCTATACCCTACACTCTACACTCTATTCCCTACACTCTATACCATACACTCTATACCCTACACTCTATACACTACACTCTATACCCTACACTCTACACTCTATACCCTACACTCTATACCATACACTCTATACCCTACACTCTATACCATACACTCTATACCCTACACTCTATACCATACACTCTATACCCTACACTCTACACTCTATACCCTACACTCTATACCTTACACTCTATACCCTACACTATACACTCTATACCCTACACTCTACACCATACACTCTATACCCTATACAATACACTCTATACCCTACAATCTATACCCTACACTCTATACCCTACACTCTACACTCTATACCGTACACCCTATACCATACACTCTATACCCTACACTCTATATCATACACTCTATACCCTACACTCTACACTCTATACCCCACACTCTACACTCTATACCCTACACTCTACACCCTACACTCTATACCATACACTCTATTCCATGCACTCTATACCCTACACTCTATACCCTACACTCTACACTCTAAAATCTATACCCTACTCTCTACACTCTATACCTTACACTCTATACCAAACACTCTATACCCTACACTATATACCATACACTCTATATCATACGCTCTATACCGTACACTCTATACCCTACACTCAATATCCTACACTCTACACTCTATACCCTACACTCTATACCATACACTCTATACCCTACACTCTATACCCTACAATATACACTCTATACCCTACACTCTACAATGTATACCAAACACTCTATACCCTACACTCTATACCCTACACTCTATACCCTACACTCTATACTCTACACTATATACCCTACACTCTATACCCTACACTCTATACCCTACACTCTATAACCTACACCCTATACCCTACACTCTATACCCTACACTCTACACCCTACACTCTATACCATACACTCTATACTCTACACTGTACACTCTATACCCTACACTCTATACCCTACACTCTATACCCTACACCCTACGTTCTATACCCTACACTCTATACCCTACACTCTACACTCTATACTCTACACTCTACACTTTACACTCTATACCCTACACTCTATACCCTACACTCTATACTCTATATTCTACACTCTATACCCTACACTCTACACTCTATACCCTACACTCTATACCCTACACTCTAATCCCTACACTCTACACTCTATACCCTACACTCTATACCCTACAGTCTATGCCCTACACTCTACACTCTATACCCTACACTCTATACCCTACACTCTATACCCTACGCTCTACCCTCTACACTCTATACCCTACACTCTATACCATACACTCTATACCCTACACTCTACACTCTATTCCCTACACTCTATACCATACATTCTATACCCTACACTCTATACCCTACACTCTATACCCTACACTCTATACTCTACACTCTATACCCTACACTCTATACCCTACACTCTATACCATACACTCTATACCCTACACTCTACACTCTATTCCCTACACTCTATACCATACACTCTATACCCTACACTCTATACACTACACTCTATACCCTACACTCTACACTCTATACCCTACACTCTATACCATACACTCTATACCCTACACTCTATACCATACACTCTATACCCTACACTCTATACCATACACTCTATACCCTACACTCTACACTCTATACCCTACACTCTATACCTTACACTCTATACCCTACACTATACACTCTATACCCTACACTCTACACCATACACTCTATACCCTATACAATACACTCTATACCCTACAATCTATACCCTACACTCTATACCCTACACTCTACACTCTATACCGTACACCCTATACCATACACTCTATACCCTACACTCTATATCCTACACTCTATACCCTACACTCTACACTCTATACCCTACACTCTATACCATGCACTCTAAACCCTACACTCTATACCCTACACTCTATACCCTAAACTCTACACTCTATACCCTACACTCTACACTCGACACTCTATACCCTACACTCTATACCCTACACTCTATACCCTACACTCTACACTTTATACCCTACTCTCTATACCCTACACTCTATACCCTACACTCTATACCCTACACGCTATACCCTACACTCTATACCCTACACTCTATACTCTACACTCTATACCCTACACTCTATATCCCAACACTCTATACCCTACACTCTATACCCTACACTCTACACTCTATACTCTACACTATACACTCTATACCCTACACTCTATACCATACAATCTACACTCTATACCCTACACTCTATACCCTACACTCTACACTCTATGCCCTACACACTATACCCTACTTTCTACACTCTATACCCTACACTCTACACTCTATACCCTACACTCTATACCCTACACTCTACACTCTATACCCTACACTCTATACCGTACACTTTATACCCTGCAATCTATACCATACACTCTATACCCTACACTCTATATCATACACTCTAAACCCTACACTCTACACTCTATACCCCACACTCTACACTCTATACCCTACACTCTACACCCTACACTCTATACCATACACTCTATTCCATGCACTCTATACCCTTCACTCTATACCCTACACTCTACACTCTAAAATCTATACCCTACTCTCTACACTCTATACCTTACACTCTATACCAAACACTCTATACCCTACACTATATACCATACACTCTATATCATACGCTCTATACCGTACACTCTATACCCTACACTCTATACCCTACACTCTACACTCTATATTCTACACTCTATACCCTACACTCTAAACTCTATACCATACAATCTATACCCTACACTCTATACTATACACTCTACACCCTACACTCTATACCATACACTCTATGCCCTACACTCTGCACTCTATAACCTACACTCTATACCCTACACTCTACACCCTACACTCTATACCATACACTCTATACCCTACACTTTATACCCTACACTCTATACCCTACACTCTACACTTTATACCCTACACTCTATACCCTATACTCTAGACCCTACACTCTATACCCTACACTCTACACTCTATACCCTACACTCTATACCCTACACTATATACTCTATACCCTACACTCTATACCCTACACGCTATACCCTACACTCTATACCCTACACTCTATACTCTACACTCTATACCCTACACTCTATATCCCAACACTCTATACCCTACACTCTATACCCTACACTCTACACTCTATACTCTACACTATACACTCTATACCCTACACTTTATACCATACAATCTACACTCTATACCCTACAATCTATACCCTACACTCTACACTCTATGCCCTACACACTATACCCTACTTTCTACACTCTATACCCTACACTCTACACTCTATCCCCTACACTCTATACCCTACAATCTATACCATACACTCTATACCATACACTCTATACCCTACACTCTATACCCTACACTCTACACTCTATACCCTACACTCTATACCCTACACTTTATACCCTGCAATCTATACCATACACTCTATACCCTACACTCTATATCATACGCTCTATACCCTACACTCTACACTCTATACCCCACACTCTACACTCTATACCCTACACTCTACACCCTACACTCTATACCATACACTCTATTCCATGCACTCTATACCCTACACTCTATACCCTACACTCTACACTCTAAAATCTATACCCTACTCTCTACACTCTATACCTTACACTATATACCAAACACTCTATACCCTACACTATATACCATACACTCTATATCATACGCTCTATACCATACACTCTATACCCTACACTCTATACCCTACACTCTATACCCTACACTCTATACCCTACACTCTACACTCTATATTCTACACTCTATACCCTACACTCTAAACTCTATACCATACAATCTATACCCTACACTCTATACTATACACTCTACACCCTACACTCTATACCATACACTCTATGCCCTACACTCTACACTCTATAACCTACACTCTATACCCTACACTCTACACCCTACACTCTATACCATACACTCTATACCCTAAACTCTATACCCTACACTCTATACCCTACACCCTAAGCTCTATACTCTACACTCTATACCCTACACTCTTCACTCTATACCCTACACTCTATTCCATACACTCTATATCCTACACTCTATACCCTACACTCTAATCCCTACACTCTACACTCTATACCCTACACTCTATACCCCACACTCTATACCCTACACTCTATACCATACACTCTATACCCTACACTCTATACCCTACACTCTACACTCTAAACTCTATTCCATACACTCTATACCCTACACTCTATACCCTACACTCTATACCCTACACTCTATACCCTACACTATATACCCTACACTCTATACCCTACACTCTATACCCTACACTCTACACTCTATACCCTACACTCTATACCCTACACTCTATACCCTACACTCTATACCCTACACTCTACACTCTATACCCTACACTCTACACTCTATACCCTACACTCTATACCCTACACTCTACACTCTATACCCTACACTCTATACCCTACACTCTATACCCTACACTTTACACTCTACACCCTACACTCTATACCCTACACTCTATACTCTACACTATATACCCTACACTCTATACCCTGCACTCTATACTCTATACCCTACACTCTATACCCTACACTCTATAACCTACACCCTATACCCTACACTCTATACCCTACGCACTATACCCTACACTCTATACCCTACACGCTACACTCTATACCCTACACTCTATACCATACACTCTATACCCTACACTCTATACCCTACAATATACACTCTATACCCTACACTCTACACTGTATACCATACACTCTATACCCTACACTCTATACCCTACACTCTATACCCTACACTCTATACTCTACACTATATACCCTACACTCTATACCCTACACTCTATACCCTACACTCTATAACCTACACCCTATACCCTACACTCTATACCCTACACTCTACACCCTACACTCTATACCATACACTCTATACTCTACACTCTACACTCTATACCCTACACTCTATACCCTACACTCTATACCCTACACCCTACGTTATATACCCTACACTCTATACCCTACACTCTACACTCTATACTCCACACTCTACACTTTACACTCTATACCCTACACTCAATACCCTACACTCTATACTCTATATTCTACACTCTATACCATACACTCTACACTCTATACCCTACACTCTATACCCTACACTCTAATCCCTACACTCTACACTCTATACCCTACACTCTATACCCTACACTCTATGCCCTACACTCTACACTCTATACCCTACACTCTATACCCTACACTCTATACCCTACACTCTACCCTCTACCCTCTATACCCTACACTCTATACCATACACTCTATACCCTACACTCTACACTCTATTCCCTACACTCTTTACCATACATTCTATACCCTACACTCTATACCCTACACTCTATACCCTACACTCTATACTCTACACTCTATACCCTACACTCTATACCCTACACTCTATACCATACACTCTATACCCTACACTCTACACTCTATTCCCTACACTCTATACCATACACTCTATACCCTACACTCTATACCCTACACTCTATACCCTACACTATACACTCTATACCCTACACTCTACACTCTATACCATACACTCTATACCCTAAACTCTATACCCTACACTCTACACTCTATACCCTACACTCTATACCCTACACTCTATACCCTACACTCTATACCCTACACTATACACTCTATACCCTACACTCTACACTCTATACCATACACTCTATACCCTAAACTCTATACCCTACACTCTACACTCTATACCCTACACTCTACACCCTACACTCTATACCCTACACTTTATACCGTACACTCTACACTCTATACCCTACACTCTATACCCTACACTCTACACCCTACACTCTATACCCTACACTCTATACCCTACACTCTACACTCTATACCCTACACTCTATACCCTACACTCTATACCCTACACTCTATACCCTACACTCTACACTCTATACCCTACACTATATACCCTACACTCTATACCCTACACTCTATACCCTACACTCTACACTCTATACCCTACACTCTATACCCTACACTCTATACCCTACACTCTATACCCTACACTCTACACTCTATACCCTACACTCTACACTCTATACCCTACACTCTATACCCTACACTCTACACTCTATACCCTACACTCTATACCCTACACTCTATACCCTACACTCTACACTCTACACCCTACACTCTATACCCTACACTCTATACTCTACACTATATACCCTACACTCTATACCCTGCACTCTATACTCTATACCCTACACTCTATACCCTACACTCTATAACCTACACCCTATACCCTACACTCTATACCCTACGCACTATACCCTACACTCTATACCCTACACTCTACACTCTATACCCTACACTCTATACCATACACTCTATACCCTACACTCTATACCCTACAATATACACTCTATACCCTACACTCTACACTGTATACCATACACTCTATACCCTACACTCTATACCCTACACTCTATACCCTACACTCTATACTCTACGCTATATACCCTACACTCTATACCCTACACTCTATACCCTACACTCTATAACCTACACCCTATACCCTACACTCTATACCCTACACTCTACACCCTACACTCTATACCATACACTCTATACTCTACACTCTACACTCTATACCCTACACTCTATACCCTACACTCTATACCCTACACCCTACGTTCTATACCCTACACTCTATACCCTACACTCTACACTCTATACTCCACACTCTACACTTTACACTCTATACCCTACACTCAATACCCTACACTCTATACTCTATATTCTACACTCTATACCCTACACTCTACACTCTATACCCTACACTCTATACCCTACACTCTAATCCCTACACTCTACACTCTATACCCTACACTCTATACCCTACACTCTATGCCCTACACTCTACACTCTATACCCTACACTCTATACCCTACACTCTATACCCTACACTCTACCCTCTACACTCTATACCCTACACTCTATACCATACACTCTATACCCTACACTCTACACTCTATTCCCTACACTCTTTACCATACATTCTGTACCCTACACTCTATGCCCTACACTCTATACCCTACACTCTATACTCTACACTCTATACCCTACACTCTATACCCTACACTCTATACCATACACTCTATACCCTACACTCTACACTCTATTCCCTACACTCTATACCATACACTCTATACCCTACACTCTATACCCTACACTCTATGCCCTACACTATACACTCTATACCCTACACTCTACACTCTATACCATACACTCTATACCCTAAACTCTATACCCTACACTCTACACTCTATACCCTACACTCTATACCCTACACTCTATACCCTACACTCTATACCCTACACTATACACTCTATACCCTACACTCTACACTCTATACCATACACTCTATACCCTAAACTCTATACCCTACACTCTACACTCTACACCCTACACTCTACACCCTACACTCTATACCCTACACTTTATACCCTACACTCTACAATCTATACCCTACACTCTATACCCTACACTCTACACCCTACACTCTATACCCTACACTCTATACCCTACACTCTACACTCTATACCCTACACTCTATACCCTACACTCTACCCTCTACACTCTATACCCTGCACTCTATACCATACACTCTATACCCTACACTCTACACTCTATTCCCTAAACTCTGTACCATACACTCTATACCCTACACTCTATACCCTACACTCTATACCCTACACTCTATACTCTACACTCTATACCCTACACTCTATACCATACACTCTATACCCTACACTCTACACTCTATTCCCTACACTCTATACCATACACTCTATACCCTACACTCTATACCCTACACTCTATACCCTACACTATACACTTTATACCCTACACTCTACACTCTATACCATACACTCTATACCCTAATCTCTATACCCTACACTCTACACTCTATACCCTACACTCTATAGACTACACTCTATACCCTACACTCTACACTCTATACCCTACACTCTATACCATACACTCTATACCCTACACTCTATACCATACACTCTATACCCTACACTCTACACTCTATACCCTACACTCTATAACTTACACTCTATACCCTACACTATACACTCTATACCCTACACTCTACACCATACACTCTATACCCTATACAATACACTCTATACCCTACAATCTATACCCTACACTCTATACCCTACACTCTACACTCTAAACCGTACACTCTATACCATACACTCTATACCCTACACTCTATATCCTACACTCTATACCCTACACTCTACACTCTATACCCTACACTCTGTACCATACACTCTAAACCCTACACTCTATACCCTACACTCTATACCCTAAACTCTACACTCTATACCCTACACTCTACACTCTACACTCTATACCCTACACTCTATACCCTACACTCTACACTTTATACCCTACACTGTATACCCTACACTCTATACCCTACACTCTATAGCCCAACACTCTATACTGTACACTCTATACCCTACACTCTATACCCTACACTCTACACTCTATACCCTACACTCTATAGCCTACACTCTAATCCCTACACTCTACACTCTATACCCTACACTCTATACCCTACACTCTATACCATACACTCTATACCCTACACTCTATACCCTACACTCTACACTCTATACCCTACACTCTACACTCTATACCCTACACTCTATACCCTACACTCTATACTCTATACCCTACACTCTATACCCTACACTCTACACTCTATACCCTACACTCTATACCATACACTCTACACCCTACACTCTATACCATACACTCTATACCCTACACTCTACACTCTATACCCTACACTCTATACCCTACACTCTACACTATATACCCTACACTCTATACCCTATACTATATACCCTACACTCTATAACCTACACTCTACACTCTATATCCTACACTCTACACTCTATACCCTACACTCTATAACATACACTCTAAACCCTACACTCTATACCCTACACTCTACACTTTATACCCTACACTCTATACCCTACACTCTATACCCTACACTCTATACCCTACTCTCTACACTCTATACCCTACACTCTATAACATACACTCTATACCCTACACTCTATACCCTACACTCTATACCCTACACTATATACCCTACACTCTATACCCTACACTCTACACTCTATATCCTACACTCTACACTCTATACCCTACACTCTATAACATACACTCTAAACCCTACACTCTATACCCTACACTCTACACTTTATACCCTACACTCTATACCCTACACTCTATACCCTACACTCTATACCCTACACTCTATACCCTACACTCTACACTCTATACCCTACACTCTATAACATACACTCTATACCCTACACTCTATACCTTACACTCTATACCCTACACTCTCCACTCTACACCCTACACTCTACACTCTATACCCTACACTCTATACCCTACACTCTACACTTTATAACCTACACTCTATACCCTACACTCTATACCCTACACTCTATACCCTACACTCTACACTCTATACCCTACACTCTATACCCTACACTATATACTCTATACCCTACACTCTATACCCTACACTCTATACCCTACAATCTATACCCTACACTCTATACCCTACACTCTATACCCTACACTCTATATCCCAACACTCTATACCCTACACTCTATACCCTACACTCTACACTATATACCCTACACTATACACTCTATACCCTACACTCTATACCATACAATCTACACTCTATACCCTACACTCTATACCCTACACTCTACACTCTATACCCTACACACTATACCCTACTTTCTACACTCTATACCCTACACTCTACACTCTATACCATACACTCTATACCCTACACTCTATACTCTACACACTATACCCTACTTTCTACACTCTATACCCTACACTCTATACCCTACACTCTACACTCTATACCTACACTCTATAACATACACTCTATACCCTACACTCTATACCTTACACTCTATACCCTACACTCTCCACTCTACACCCTACACTCTACACTATATACCCTACACTCTATACCCTACACTCTACACTCTATACCCTACACTCTACACTCTATACCCTACACTATATACTCTATACCCTACACTCTATACCCTACACTCTTTGCCCTACAATCTATACCCTACACTCTATACCCGACACTCTATACCCTACACTCTATATCCCAACACTCTATACCCTACACTCTATTCCCTACACCCTACACTCTATACCCTACACTATACACTCTATACCCTACACTCTATACCATACAATCTACACTCTATACCCTACACTCTATACCCTACACTCTATACCCTACACTCTACACTCTATACCCTACACACTATACCCTACTTTCTACACTCTATACCCTACACTTTACACTCTATACCATACACTCTATACCCTACACTCTATACCCTACACTCTATACCCTACACTATATACCCTACACTCTATACCCTACACTCTACACTCTATACCCTACACTCTATAACATACACTCTAAACCCTACACTCTATACCCTACACTCTACACTTTATACCCTACACTCTATACCCTACACTCTATACTCTACACTCTATACCCTACACTCTATATCCCAACACTCTATACCCTACACTCTATACCCTACACTCTACACTCTATACTCTACACTATACACTCTATACCCTACACTCTATACCATACAATCTACACTCTATACCCTACACTCTATACCCTACACTCTACACTCTATGCCCTACACACTATACCCTACTTTCTACACTCTATACCCTACACTCTACACTCTATACCCTACACTCTATACCCTACACTCTACACTCTATACCCTACACTCTATACCGTACACTTTATACCCTGCAATCTATACCATACACTCTATACCCTACACTCTATATCATACACTCTATACCCTACACTCTACACTCTATACCCCACACTCTACACTCTATACCCTACACTCTACACCCTACACTCTATACCATACACTCTATTCCATGCACTCTATACCCTACACTCTATACCCTACACTCTACACTCTAAAATCTATACCCTACTCTCTACACTCTATACCTTACACTCTATACCAAACACTCTATACCCTACACTATATACCATACACTCTATATCATACGCTCTATACCGTACACTCTATACCCTACACTCAATACCCTACACTCTACACTCTATACCCTACACTCTATACCCTACACTCTATACCCTACACTCTATACCCTACAATATACACTCTATACCCTACACTCTACACTGTATACCATACACTCTATACCCTACACTCTATACCCTACACTCTATACCCTACACTCTATACTCTACACTATATACCCTACACTCTATACCCTACACTCTATACCCTACACTCTATATCATACACTCTATACCCTACACTCTACACTCTATACCCCACACTCTACACTCTATACCCTACACTCTACACCCTACACTCTATACCATACACTCTATTCCATGCACTCTATACCCTACACTCTATACCCTACACTCTACACTCTAAAATCTATACCCTACTCTCTACACTCTATACCTTACACTTTATACCAAACACTCTATACCCTACACTATATACCATACACTCTATATCATACGCTCTATACCGTACACTCTATACCCTACACTCAATATCCTACACTCTACACTCTATACCCTACACTCTATACCATACACTCTATACCCTACACTCTATACCCTACAATATACACTCTATACCCTACACTCTACAATGTATACCAAACACTCTATACCCTACACTCTATACCCTACACTCTATACCCTACACTCTATACTCTACACTATATACCCTACACTCTATACCCTACACTCTATACCCTACACTCTATAACCTACACCCTATACCCTACACTCTATACCCTACACTCTACACCCTACACTCTATACCATACACTCTATACTCTACACTGTACACTCTATACCCTACACTCTATACCCTACACTCTATACCCTACACCCTACGTTCTATACCCTACACTCTATACCCTACACTCTACACTCTATACTCTACACTCTACACTTTACACTCTATACCCTACACTCTATACCCTACACTCTATACTCTATATTCTACACTCTATACCCTACACTCTACACTCTATACCCTACACTCTATACCCTACACTCTAATCCCTACACTCTACACTCTATACCCTACACTCTATACCCTACAGTCTATGCCCTACACTCTACACTCTATACCCTACACTCTATACCCTACACTCTATACCCTACGCTCTACCCTCTACACTCTATACCCTACACTCTATACCATACACTCTATACCCTACACTCTACACTTTATTCCCTACACTCTATACCATACATTCTATACCCTACACTCTATACCCTACACTCTATACCCTACACTCTATACTCTACACTCTATACCCTACACTCTATACCCTACATTCTATACCATACACTCTATACCCTACACTCTACACTCTATTCCCTACACTCTATACCATACACTCTATACCCTACACTCTATACCCTACACTCTATACCCTACACTATACACTCTATACCCTACACTCTACACTCTATACCATACACTTTATACCCTAAACTCTATACCCTACACTCTACACTCTATACCCTACACTCTATACCCTACACTCTATACCCTACACTCTATACCCTACACTATACACTCTATACCCTACACTCTACACTCTATACCATACACTCTATACCCTAAACTCTATACCCTACACTCTACACTCTATACCCTACAATGTACACCCTACACTCTATACCCTACACTTTATACCCTACACTCTACACTCTATAACCTACACTCTATACCCTACACTCTACACCCTACACTCTATACCCTACACTCTATACCCTACACTCTACACTCTATACCCTACACTCTATACCCTACACTCTACCCTCTACACTCTATACCCTGCACTCTATACCATACACTCTATACCCTACACTCTACACTCTATTCCCTAAACTCTATACCATACACTCTATACCCTACACTCTATACCCTACACTCTATACCCTACACTCTATACTCTACACTCTATACCCTACACTCTATACCATACACTCTATACCCTACACACTACACTCTATTCCCTACACTCTATACCATACACTCTATACCCTACACTCTATACCCTACACTCTATACCCTACACTATACACTCTATACCCTACACTCTACACTCTATACCATACACTCTATACCCTAAACTCTATACCCTACACTCTACACTCTATACCCTACACTCTATACACTACACTCTATACCCTACACTCTACACTCTATACCCTACAATCTATACCCTACACTCTACACTCTATGCCCTACACACTATACCCTACTTTCTACACTCTATACCCTACACTCTACACTCTATCCCCTACACTCTATACCCTACAATCTATACCATACACTCTATACCATACACTCTATACCCTACACTCTATACCCTACACTCTACACTCTATACCCTACACTCTATACCCTACACTTTATACCCTGCAATCTATACCATACACTCTATACCCTACACTCTATATCATACGCTCTATACCCTACACTCTACACTCTATACCCCACACTCTACACTCTATACCCTACACTCTACACCCTACACTCTATACCATACACTCTATTCCATGCACTCTATACCCTACACTCTATACCCTACACTCTACACTCTAAAATCTATACCCTACTCTCTACACTCTATACCTTACACTATATACCAAACACTCTATACCCTACACTATATACCATACACTCTATATCATACGCTCTATACCGTACACTCTATACCCTACACTCTATACCCTACACTCTATACCCTACACTCTATACCCTACACTCTACACTCTATACCCTACACTCTACCCTCTACACTCTATACCCTGCACTCTATACCATACACTCTATACCCTACACTCTACACTCTATTCCCTAAACTCTATACCATACACTCTATACCCTACACTCTATACCCTACACTCTATACCCTACACTCTATACTCTACACTCTATACCCTTCACTCTATACCATACACTCTATACCCTACACTCTACACTCTATTCCCTACACTCTATACCATACACTCTATACCCTACACTCTATACCCTACACTCTATACCCTACACTCTACACTCTATACCCTACACTCTATACCCTACACTCTACCCTCTACACTCTATACCCTGCACTCTATACCATACACTCTATACCCTACACTCTACACTCTATTCCCTAAACTCTATACCATACACTCTATACCCTACACTCTATACCCTACACTCTATACCCTACACTCTATACTCTACACTCTATACCCTACACTCTATACCATACACTCTATACCCTACACTCTACACTCTATTCCCTACACTCTATACCATACACTCTATACCCTACACTCTATACCCTACACTCTATACCCTACACTATACACTCTATACCCTACACTCTATACCCTACACTCTACACTCTATACCCTACACTCTATACCATACACTCTATACCCTACACTCTATACCATACACTCTATACCCTACACTCTATACCATACACTCTATACCCTACACTCTACACTCTATACCCTACACTCTATACCTTACACTCTATACCCTACACTATACACTCTATACCCTACACTCTACACCATACACTCTATACCCTATACAATACACTCTATACCCTACAATCTATACCCTACACTCTATACCCTACACTCTACACTCTATACCGTACACCCTATACCATACACTCTATACCCTACACTCTATATCCTACACTCTATACCCTACACTCTACACTCTATACCCTACACTCTATACCATGCACTCTAAACCCTACACTCTATACCCTACACTCTATACCCTAAACTCTACACTCTATACCCTACACTCTACACTCGACACTCTATACCCTACACTCTATACCCTACACTCTATACCCTACACTCTACACTTTATACCCTACTCTCTATACCCTACACTCTATACCCTACACTCTATACCCTACACGCTATACCCTACACTCTATACTCTACACTCTATACCCTACACTCTATATCCCAACACTCTATACCCTACACTCTATACCCTACACTCTACACTCTATACTCTACACTATACACTCTATACCCTACACTCTATACCATACAATCTACACTCTATACCCTACACTCTATACCCTACACTCTACACTCTATGCCCTACACACTATACCCTACTTTCTACACTCTATACCCTACACTCTACACTCTATACCCTACACTCTATACCCTACACTCTACACTCTATACCCTACACTCTATAACGTACACTTTATACCCTGCAATCTATACCATACACTCTATACCCTACACTCTATATCATACACTCTATACCCTACACTCTACACTCTATACCCCACACTCTACACTCTATACCCTACACTCTACACCCTACACTCTATACCATACACTCTATTCCATGCACTCTATACCCTACACTCTATACCCTACACTCTACACTCTAAAATCTATACCCTACTCTCTACACTCTATACCTTACACTCTATACCAAACACTCTATACCCTACACTATATACCATACACTCTATATCATACGCTCTATACCGTACACTCTATACCCTACACTCTATACCCTACACTCTACACTCTATATTCTACACTCTATACCCTACACTCTAAACTCTATACCATACAATCTATACCCTACACTCTATACTATACACTCTACACCCTACACTCTATACCATACACTCTATGCCCTACACTCTGCACTCTATAACCTACACTCTATACCCTACACTCTACACCCTACACTCTATACCATACACTCTATACCCTACACTTTATACCCTACACTCTATACCCTACACTCTACACTTTATACCCTACACTCTATACCCTATACTCTATACCCTACACTCTATACCCTACACTCTACACTCTATACCCTACACTCTATACCCTACACTATATACTCTATACCCTACACTCTATACCCTACACGCTATACCCTACACTCTATACCCTACACTCTATACTCTACACTCTATACCCTACACTCTATATCCCAACACTCTATACCCTACACTCTATACCCTACACTCTACACTCTATACTCTACACTATACACTCTATACCCTACACTTTATACCATACAATCTACACTCTATACCCTACAATCTATACCCTACACTCTACACTCTATGCCCTACACACTATACCCTACTTTCTACACTCTATACCCTACACTCTACACTCTATCCCCTACACTCTATACCCTACAATCTATACCATACACTCTATACCATACACTCTATACCCTACACTCTATACCCTACACTCTACACTCTATACCCTACACTCTATACCCTACACTTTATACCCTGCAATCTATACCATACACTCTATACCCTACACTCTATATCATACGCTCTATACCCTACACTCTACACTCTATACCCCACACTCTACACTCTATACCCTACACTCTACACCCTACACTCTATACCATACACTCTATTCCATGCACTCTATACCCTACACTCTATACCCTACACTCTACACTCTAAAATCTATACCCTACTCTCTACACTCTATACCTTACACTATATACCAAACACTCTATACCCTACACTATATACCATACACTCTATATCATACGCTCTATACCGTACACTCTATACCCTACACTCTATACCCTACACTCTATACCCTACACTCTATACCCTACACTCTACACTCTATATTCTACACTCTATACCCTACACTCTAAACTCTATACCATACAATCTATACCCTACACTCTATACTATACACTCTACACCCTACACTCTATACCATACACTCTATGCCCTACACTCTACACTCTATAACCTACACTCTATACCCTACACTCTACACCCTACACTCTATACCATACACAATATACCCTACACTCTATACCCTACACTCTATACCCTACACCCTAAGCTCTATACTCTACACTCTATACCCTACACTCTTCACTCTATACCCTACACTCTATTCCATACACTCAATATCCTACACTCTATACCCTACACTCTAATCCCTACACTCTACACTCTATACCCTACACTCTATACCCCACACTCTATACCCTACACTCTATTCCATACACTCTATACCCTACACTCTATACCCTACACTCTATACCCTACACTCTACACTCTATACCCTACACTATATACCCTACACTCTATACCCTACACTCTATACCCTACACTCTACACTATATACCCTACACTCTATACCCTACACTCTATACCCTACACTCTATACCCTACACTCTATACCCTACACTCTACACTCTATACCCTACACTCTACACTCTATACCCTACACTCTATACCCTACACTCTACACTCTATACCCTACACTCTATACCCTACACTCTATACCCTACACTCTACACTCTACACCCTACACTCTATACCCTACACTCTATACTCTACACTATATACCCTACACTCTATACCCTGCACTCTATACTCTATACCCTACACTCTATACCCTACACTCTATAACCTACACCCTATACCCTACACTCTATACCCTACGCACTATACCCTACACTCTATACCCTACACTCTACACTCTATACCCTACACTCTATACCATACACTCTATACCCTACACTCTATACCCTACAATATACACTCTATACCCTACACTCTACACTGTATACCATACACTCTATACCCTACACTCTATACCCTACACTCTATACCCTACACTCTATAACCTACACCCTATACCCTACACTCTATACCCTACACTCTACACCCTACACTCTATACCATACACTCTATACTCTACACTCTACACTCTATACCCTACACTCTATACCCTACACTCTATACCCTACACCCTACGTTATATACCCTACACTCTATACCCTACACTTTATACCCTGCAATCTATACCATACACTCTATACCCTACACTCTATATCATACGCTCTATACCCTACACTCTACACTCTATACCCCACACTCTACACTCTATACCCTACACTCTACACCCTACACTCTATACCATACACTCTATTCCATGCACTCTATACCCTACACTCTATACCCTACACTCTACACTCTAAAATCTATACCCTACTCTCTACACTCTATACCTTACACTATATACCAAACACTCTATACCCTACACTATATACCATACACTCTATATCATACGCTCTATACCGTACACTCTATACCCTACACTCTATACCCTACACTCTATACCCTACACTCTATACCCTACACTCTACACTCTATATTCTACACTCTATACCCTACACTCTAAACTCTATACCATACAATCTATACCCTACACTCTATACTATACACTCTACACCCTACACTCTATACCATACACTCTATGCCCTACACTCTACACTCTATAACCTACACTCTATACCCTACACTCTACACCCTACACTCTATACCATACACTCTATACCCTACACTCTATACCCTACACTCTATACCCTACACCCTAAGCTCTATACTCTACACTCTATACCCTACACTCTTCACTCTATACCCTACACTCTATTCCATACACTCTATATCCTACACTCTATACCCTACACTCTAATCCCTACACTCTACACTCTATACCCTACACTCTATACCCCACACTCTATACCCTACACTCTATTCCATACACTCTATACCCTACACTCTATACCCTACACTCTATACCCTACACTCTACACTCTATACCCTACACTATATACCCTACACTCTATACCCTACACTCTATACCCTACACTCTACACTCTATACCCTACACTCTATACCCTACACTCTATACCCTACACTCTATACCCTACACTCTATACCCTACACTCTACACTCTATACCCTACACTCTACACTCTATACCCTACACTCTATACCCTACACTCTACACTCTATACCCTACACTCTATACCCTACACTCTATACCCTACACTCTACACTCTACACCCTACACTCTATACCCTACACTCTATACTCTACACTATATACCCTACACTCTATACCCTGCACTCTATACTCTATACCCTACACTCTATACCCTACACTCTATAACCTACACCCTATACCCGACACTCTATACCCTACGCACTATACCCTACACTCTATACCCTACACTCTACACTCTATACCCTACACTCTATACCATACACTCTATACCCTACACTCTATACCCTACAATATACACTCTATACCCTACACTCTACACTGTATACCATACACTCTATACCCTACACTCTATACCCTACACTCTATACCCTACACTCTATAACCTACACCCTATACCCTACACTCTATACCCTACACTCTACACCCTACACTCTATACCATACACTCTATACTCTACACTCTACACTCTATACCCTACACTCTATACCCTACACTCTATACCCTACACCCTACGTTATATACCCTACACTCTATACCCTACACTCTACACTCTATTCTCCACACTCTACACTTTACACTCTATACCCTACACTCAATACCCTACACTCTATACTCTATATTCTACACTCTATACCATACACTCTACACTCTATACCCTACACTCTATACCCTACACTCTAATCCCTACACTCTACACTCTATACCCTACACTCTATACCCTACACTCTATGCCCTACACTCTACACTCTATACCCTACACTCTATACCCTACACTCTATACCCTACACTCTACCCTCTACACTCTATACCCTACACTCTATACCATACACTCTATACCCTACACTCTACACTCTATTCCCTACACTCTTTACCATACATTCTATACCCTACACTCTATACCCTACACTCTATACCCTACACTCTATACTCTACACTCTATACCCTACACTCTATACCCTACACTCTATACCATACACTCTACACTCTACACCCTACACTCTATACCCTACACTCTATACTCTACACTATATACCCTACACTCTATACCCTGCACTCTATACTCTATACCCTACACTCTATACCCTACACTCTATAACCTACACCCTATACCCTACACTCTATACCCTACGCACTATACCCTACACTCTATACCCTACACTCTACACCCTACACTCTATACCATACACTCTATACTCTACACTCTACACTCTATACCCTACACTCTATACCCTACACTCTATACCCTACACCCTACGTTATATACCCTACACTCTATACCCTACACTCTACACTCTATTCTCCACACTCTACACTTTACACTCTATACCCTACACTCAATACCCTACACTCTATACTCTATATTCTACACTCTATACCATACACTCTACACTCTATACCCTACACTCTATACCCTACACTCTAATCCCTACACTCTACACTCTATACCCTACACTCTATACCCTACACTCTATGCCCTACACTCTACACTCTATACCCTACACTCTATACCCTACACTCTATACCCTACACTCTACCCTCTACACTCTATACCCTACACTCTATACCATACACTCTATACCCTACACTCTACACTCTATTCCCTACACTCTTTACCATACATTCTATACCCTACACTCTATACCCTACACTCTATACCCTACACTCTATACTCTACACTCTATACCCTACACTCTATACCCTACACTCTATACCATACACTCTATACCCTACACTCTACACTCTATTCCCTACACTCTATACCATACACTCTATACCCTACACTCTATACCCTACACTATACACTCTATACCCTACACTCTACACTCTATACCATACAATCTATACCCTAAACTCTATACCCTACACTCTACACTCTATACCCTACACTCTATACCCTACACTCTATACCCTACACTCTATACCCTACACTATACACTCTATACCCTACACTCTACACTCTATACCATACACTCTATACCCTAAACTCTATACCCTACACTCTACACCCTATACCCTACACTTTATACCGTACACTCTACACTCTATACCCTACACTCTATACCCTACACTCTACACCCTACACTCTATACCCTACACTCTATACCCTACACTCTACACTCTATACCCTACACTCTATACCCTACACTCTATACCCTACACTCTATACCCTACACTCTACACTCTATACCCTACACTATATACCCTACACTCTATACCCTACACTCTACGCTATATACCCTACACTCTATACCCTACACTCTATACCCTACACTCTATAACCTACACCCTATACCCTACACTCTATACCCTACACTCTACACCCTACACTCTATACCATACACTCTATACTCTACACTCTAAACTCTATTCCATACACTCTATACCCTACACTCTATACCCTACACTCTATACCCTACACTCTACACCCTATACCCTACACTATATACCCTACACTCTATACCCTACACTCTATACCCTACACTCTACACTCTATACCCTACACTCTATACCCTACACTCTATACCCTACACTCTATACCCTACACTCTACACTCTATACCCTACACTCTACACTCTATACCCTACACTCTATACCCTACACTCTACACTCTATACCCTACACTCTATACCCTACACTCTATACCCTACACTCTACACTCTACACCCTACACTCTATACCCTACACTCTATACTCTACACTATATACCCTACACTCTATACCCTGCACTCTATACTCTATACCCTACACTCTATACCCTACACTCTATAACCTACACCCTATACCCTACACTCTATACCCTACGCACTATACCCTACACTCTATACCCTACACTCTACACTCTATACCCTACACTCTATACCATACACTCTATACCCTACACTCTATACCCTACAATATACACTCTATACCCTACACTCTACACTGTATACCATACACTCTATACCCTACACTCTATACCCTACACTCTATACTCTACACTATATACCCTACAATATACACTCTATACCCTACACTCTACACTGTATACCATACACTCTATACCCTACACTCTATACCCTACACTCTATACCCTACACTCTATACTCTACACTATATACCCTACACTCTATACCCTACACTCTATACCCTACACTCTATAACCTACACCCTATACCCTACACTCTATACCCTACACTCTACACCCTACACTCTATACCATACACTCTATACTCTACACTCTACACTCTATACCCTACACTCTATACCCTACACTCTATACCCTACACCCTACGTTATATACCCTACACTCTATACCCTACACTCTACACTCTATACTCCACACTCTACACTTTACACTCTATACCCTACACTCAATACCCTACACTCTATAATCTATATTCTACACTCTATACCATACACTCTACACTCTATACCCTACACTCTAATCCCTACACTCTACACTCTATACCCTACACTCTATACCCTACACTCTATGCCCTACACTCTACACTCTATACCCTACACTCTATACCCTACACTCTATACCCTACACTCTACCCTCTACACTCTATACCCTACACTCTATACCATACACTCTATACCCTACACTCTACACTCTATTCCCTACACTCTTTACCATACATTCTATACCCTACACTCTATACCCTACACTCTATACCCTACACTCTATACTCTACACTCTATACCCTACACTCTATACCCTACACTCTATACCATACACTCTATACCCTACACTCTACACTCTATTCCCTACACTCTATACCGTACACTCTATACCCTACACTCTATACCCTACACTCTATACCCTACACTATACACTCTATACCCTACACTCTACACTCTATACCATACACTCTATACCCTAAACTCTATAACCTACACTCTACACTCTATACCCTACACTGTATACCCTACACTCTATACCCTACACTCTATACCCTACACTATACACTCTATACCCTACACTCTACACTCTATACCATACACTCTATACCCTAAACTCTATACCCTACACTCTACACTCTATACCCTACACTCTACACCCTACACTCTATACCCTACACTTTATACCGTACACTCTACACTCTATACCCTACACTCTACACTCTATACCATACACTCTATACCCTAAACTCTATACCCTACACTATACACTCTATACCCTACACTCTACACTCTATACCATACACTCTATACCCTAAACTCTATACCCTACACTCTACACTCTATACCCTACACTCTACACCCTACACTCTATACCCTACACTCTATACCCTACACTCTACCCTCTACACTCTATACCCTGCACTCTATACCATACACTCTATACCCTACACTCTACACTCTATTCCCTAAACTCTGTACCATACACTCTATACCCTACACTCTATACCCTACACTCTATACCCTACACTCTATACTCTACACTCTATACCCTACACTCTATACCATACACTCTATACCCTACACTCTACACTCTATTCCCTACACTCTATACCATACACTCTATACCCTACACTCTATACCCTACACTCTATACCCTACACTATACACTCTATACCCTACACTCTACACTCTATACCATACACTCTATACCCTAATCTCTATACCCTACACTCTACACTCTATACCCTACAATCTATACACTACACTCTATACCCTACACTCTACACTCTATACCCTACACTCTATACCATACACTCTATACCCTACACTCTACACTCTATACCCTACACTCTATACCTTACACTCTATACCCTACACTATACACTCTATACCCTACACTCTACACCATACACTCTATACCCTATACAATACACTCTATACCCTACAATCTATACCCTACACTCTATACCCTACACTCTACACTCTAAACCGTACACTCTATACCATACACTCTATACCCTACACTCTATATCCTACACTCTATACCCTACACTCTACACTCTATACCCTACACTCTGTACCATACACTCTAAACCCTACACTCTATACCCTACACTCTATACCCTAAACTCAACACTCTATACCCTACACTCTACACTCTACACTCTATACCCTACACTCTATACCCTACACTCTATACCCTACACTCTACATTTTATACCCTACACTGTATACCCTACACTCTATACCCTACACTCTATAGCCCAACACTCTATACTGTACACTCTATACCCTACACTCTATACCCTACACTCTACACTCTATACCCTACACTCTATACCCTACACTCTAATCCCTACACTCTACACTCTATACCCTACACTCTATACCCTACACTCTATACCATACACTCTATACCCTACACTCTATACCCTACATTCTACACTCTATACCCTACACTCTACACTCTATACCCTACACTCTATACCCTACACTCTATACTCTATACCCTACACTCTATACCCTACACTCTACACTCTATACCCTACACTCAATACCATACACTCTACACCCTACACTCTATACCATACACTCTATACCCTACACTCTACACTCTATACCCTACACTCTATACCCTACACTCTACACTCTATACCCTACACTCTATACCCTACACTCTATACCCTATACTATATACCCTACACTCTATAACCTACACTCTACACTCTATATCCTACACTCTACACTCTATACCCTACACTCTATAACATACACTCTAAACCCTACACTCTATACCCTACACTCTACACTTTATACCCTACACTCTATACCCTACACTCTATACCCTACACTCTATACCCTACACTCTATACCCTACTCTCTACACTCTATACCCTACACTCTATAACATACACTCTATACCCTACACTCTATACCCTACACTCTATACCCTACACTATATACCCTACACTCTATACCCTACACTCTACACTCTATATCCTACACTCTACACTCTATACCCTACACTCTATAACATACACTCTAAACCCTACACTCTATACCCTACACTCTACACTTTATACCCTACACTCTATACCCTACACTCTATACCCTACACTCTATACCCTACACTCTATACCCTACACTCTACACTCTATACCCTACACTCTATAACATACACTCTATACCCTACACTCTATACCTTACACTCTATACCCTACACTCTCCACTCTACACCCTACACTCTACACTCTATACCCTACACTCTATACCCTACACTCTACACTTTATAACCTACACTCTATACCCTACACTCTATACCCTACACTCTATACCCTACACTCTACACTCTATACCCTACACTCTATACCCTACACTATATACTCTATACCCTACACTCTATACCCTACACTCTATACCCTACAATCTATACCCTACACTCTATACCCTACACTCTATACCCTACACTCTATATCCCAACACTCTATACCCTACACTCTATACCCTACACTCTACACGATATACCCTACACTATACACTCTATACCATACACTCTATACCATACAATCTACACTCTATACCCTACACTCTATACCCTACACTCTACACTCTATACCCTACACACTATACCCTACTTTCTACACTCTATACCCTACACTTTACACTCTATACCATACACTCTATACCCTACACTCTATACCCTACACTCTATACCCTACACTATATACCCTACACTCTATACCCTACACTCTACACTCTATACCCTACACTCTATAACATACACTCTAAACCCTACACTCTATACCCTACACTTTATACCCTACACTCTATACCCTACACTCTATACTCTACACTCTATACCCTACACTCTATATCCCAACACTCTATACCCTACACTCTATACCCTACACTCTACACTCTATACTCTACACTATACACTCTATACCCTACACTCTATACCATACAATCTACACTCTATACCCTACACTCTATACCCTACACTCTACACTCTATGCCCTACACACTATACCCTACTTTCTACACTCTATACCCTACACTCTACACTCTATACCCTACACTCTATACCCTACACTCTACACTCTATACCCTACACTCTATACCGTACACTTTATACCCTGCAATCTATACCATACACTCTATACCCTACACTCTATATCATACACTCTATACCCTACACTCTACACTCTATACCCCACACTCTACACTCTATACCCTACACTCTACACCCTACACTCTATACCATACACTCTATTCCATGCACTCTATACCCTACACTCTATACCCTACACTCTACACTCTAAAATCTATACCCTACTCTCTACACTCTATACCTTACACTCTATACCAAACACTCTATACCCTACACTATATACCATACACTCTATATCATACGCTCTATACCGTACACTCTATACCCTACACTCAATACCCTACACTCTACACTCTATACACTACACTCTATACCATACACTCTATACCCTACAATATACACTCTATACCCTACACTCTACACTGTATACCATACACTCTATACCCTACACTCTATACCCTACACTCTATACCCTACACTCTATACTCTACACTATATACCCTACACTCTATACCCTACACTCTATACCCTACACTCTATAACCTACACCCTATACCCTACACTCTATACCCTACACTCTACACCCTACACTCTATACCATACACTCTATACTCTACACTGTACACTCTATACCCTACACTCTATACCCTACACTCTATACCCTACACCCTACGTTCTATACCCTACACTCTATACCCTACACTCTACACTCTATACTCTACACTCTACACTTTGCACTCTATACCCTACACTCTATACCCTACACTCTATACTCTATATTCTACACTCTATACCCTACACTCTACACTCTATACCCTACACTCTATACCCTACACTCTAATCCCTACACTCTACACTCTATACCCTACACTCTATACCCTACAGTCTATGCCCTACACTCTACACTCTATACCCTACACTCTATACCCTACACTCTATACCCTACACTCTACACTCTACACTCTATACCCTACACTCTATACCATACACTCTATACCCTACACTCTACACTCTATTCCCTACACTCTATACCATACATTCTATACCCTACACTCTATACCCTACACTCTATACCCTACACTCTATACTCTACACTCTATACCCTACACTCTATACCCTACACTCTATACCATACACTCTATACCCTACACTCTACACTCTATTCCCTACACTCTATACCATACACTCTATACCCTACACTCTATACCCTACACTCTATACCCTACACTATACACTCTATACCCTACACTCTACACTCTATACCCTACACTCTATACCCTAAACTCTATACCCTACACTCTACACTCTATACCCTACACTCTATACCCTACACTCTATACCCTACACTCTATACCCTACACTATACACTCTATACCCTACACTCTACACTCTATACCATACACTATATACCCTAAACTCTATACCCTACACTCTACACTCTATACCCTACAATGTACACCCTACACTCTATACCCTACACTTTATACCCTACACTCTACACTCTATAACCTACACTCTATACCCTACACTCTACACCCTACACTCTATACCCTACACTCTATACCCTACACTCTACACTCTATACCCTACACTCTATACCCTACACTCTACCCTCTACACTCTATACCCTGCACTCTATACCATACACTCTATACCCTACACTCTACACTCTATTCCCTAAACTCTATACCATACACTCTATACCCTACACTCTATACCCTACACTCTATACCCTACACTCTATACTCTACACTCTATACCCTACACTCTATACCATACACTCTATACCCTACACTCTACACTCTATTCCCTACACTCTATACCATACACTCTATACCCTACACTCTATACCCTACACTCTATACCCTACACTATACACTCTATACCCTACACTCTACACTCTATACCATACACTCTATACCCTAAACTCTATACCTTACACTCTACACTCTATACCCTACACTCTATACACTACACTCTATACCCTACACTCTACACTCTATACCCTACACTCTATACCATACACTCTATACCCTACACTCTATACCATACACTCTATACCCTACACTCTACACTCTATACCCTACACTCTATACCTTACACTCTATACCCTACACTATACACTCTATACCCTACACTCTACACCATACACTCTATACCCTATACAATACACTCTATACCCTACAATCTATACCCTACACTCTATACCCTACACTCTACACTCTATACCGTACACCCTATACCATACACTCTATACCCTACACTCTATATCCTACACTCTATACCCTACACTCTACACTCTATACCCTACACTCTATACCATACACTCTAAACCCTACACTCTATACCCTACACTCTATACCCTAAACTCTACACTCTATACCCTACACTCTACACTCGACACTCTATACCCTACACTCTATACCCTACACTCTATACCCTACACTCTACACTTTATACCCTACTCTCTATACCCTACACTCTATACCCTACACTCTATACCCTACACGCTATACCCTACACTCTATACCCTACACTCTATACTCTACACTCTATACCCTACACTCTATATCCCAACACTCTATACCCTACACTCTATACCCTACACTCTACACTCTATACTCTACACTATACACTCTATACCCTACACTCTATACCATACAATCTACACTCTATACCCTACACTCTGTACCCTACACTCTACACTCTATGCCCTACACACTATACCCTACTTTCTACACTCTATACCCTACACTCTACACTCTATACCCTACACTCTATACCCTACACTCTACACTCTATACCCTACACTCTATACCGTACACTTTATACCCTGCAATCTATACCATACACTCTATACCCTACACTCTATATCATACACTCTATACCCTACACTCTACACTCTATAACCCACACTCTACACTCTATACCCTACACTCTACACCCTACACTCTATACCATACACTCTATTCCATGCACTCTATACCCTACACTCTATACCCTACACTCTACACTCTAAAATCTATACCCTACTCTCTACACTCTATACCTTACACTCTATACCAAACACTCTATACCCTACACTATATACCATACACTCTATATCATACGCTCTATACCGTACACTCTATACCCTACACTCTATACCCTACACTCTACACTCTATATTCTACACTCTATACCCTACACTCTAAACTCTATACCATACAATCTATACCCTACACTCTATACTATACACTCTACACCCTACACTCTATACCATACACTCTATGCCCTACACTCTACACTCTATAACCTACACTCTATACCCTACACTCTACACCCTACACTCTATACCATACACTCTATATCCTACACTTTATACCCTACACTCTATACCCTACACTCTACACTTTATACCCTACACTCTATACCCTATACTCTATACCCTACACTCTATACCCTACACTCTACACTCTATACCCTACACTCTATACCCTACACTATATACTCTATACCCTACACTCTATACCCTACACGCTATACCCTACACTCTATACCCTACACTCTATACTCTACACTCTATACCCTACACTCTATATCCCAACACTCTATACCCTACACTCTATACCCTACACTCTACACTCTATACTCTACACTATACACTCTATACCCTACACTTTATACCATACAATCTACACTCTATACCCTACAATCTATACCCTACACTCTACACTCTATGCCCTACACACTATACCCTACTTTCTACACTCTATACCCTACACTCTACACTCTATCCCCTACACTCTATACCCTACAATCTATACCATACACTCTATACCATACACTCTATACCCTACACTCTATACCCTACACTCTACACTCTATACCCTACACTCTATACCCTACACTTTATACCCTGCAATCTATACCATACACTCTATACCCTACACTCTATATCATACGCTCTATACCTTACACTCTACACTCTATACCCCACACTCTACACTCTATACCCTACACTCTACACCCTACACTCTATACCATACACTCTATTCCATGCACTCTATACCCTACACTCTATACCCTACACTCTACACTCTAAAATCTATACCCTACTCTCTACACTCTATACCTTACACTATATACCAAACACTCTATACCCTACACTATATATCATACACTCTATATCATACGCTCTATACCGTACACTCTATACCCTACAATCTATACCCTACACTCTATACCCTACACTCTATACCCTACACTCTACACTCTATATTCTACACTCTATCCCCTACAATCTATACCCTACACTCTATACTATACACTCTACACCCTACACTCTATACCATACACTCTATGCCCTACACTCTACACTCTATAACCTACACTCTATACCCTACACTCTACACCCTACACTCTATACCATACACTCTATACCCTACACTCTATACCCTACACTCTATACCCTACACCCTACGCTCTATACTCTACACTCTATACCCTACACTCTTCACTCTATACCCTACACTCTATTCCATACACTCTATATCCTACACTCTATACCCTACACTCTAATCCATACACTCTACACTCTATACCCTACACTCTATACCCCACACTCTATACCCTACACTCTATACCATACACACTATACCCTACACTTTATACCCTACACTCTACACTCTAAACTCTATTCCATACACTCTATACCCTACACTCTATACCCTACACTCTATACCCTACACTCTACACTCTATACCCTACACTATATACCCTACACTCTATACCCTACACTCTATACCCTACACTCTACACTCTATACCCTACACTCTATACCCTACACTCTATACCCTACACTCTATACCCTACACTCTACACTCTATACCCTACACTCTACACTCTATACCCTACACTCTATACCCTACACTCTACACTCTATACCCTACACTCTATACCCTACACTCTATACCCTACACTCTACACTCTACACCCTACACTCTATACCCTACACTCTAAACTCTACACTATATACCCTACACTCTATACCCTGCACTCTATACTCTATACCCTACACTCTATACCCTACACTCTATAACCTACACCCTATACCCTACACTCTATACCCTATGCACTATACCCTACACTCTATACCCTACACTCTACACTCTATACCCTACACTCTATACCATACACTCTATACCCTACACTCTATACCCTACAATATACACTCTATACCCTACACTCTACACTGTATACCATACACTCTATACCCTACACTCTATACCCTACACTCTATACCCTACACTCTATACTCTACGCTATATACCCTACACTCTATACCCTACACTCTATACCCTACACTCTATAACCTACACCCTATACCCTACACTCTATACCCTACACTCTACACCCTACACTCTATACCATACACTCTATACTCTACACTCTACACTCTATACCCTACACTCTATACCCTACACTCTATACCCTACACCCTACGTTCTATACCCTACACTCTATACCCTACACTCTACACTCTATACTCCACACTCTACACTTTACACTCTATACCCTACACTCAATACCCTACACTCTATACTCTATATTCTACACTCTATACCATACACTCTACACTCTATACCCTACACTCTATACCCTACACTCTAATCCCTACACTCTACACTCTATACCCTACAGTCTATACCCTACACTCTATGCCCTACACTCTACACTCTATACCCTACACTCTATACCCTACACTCTATACCCTACACTCTACCCTCTACACTCTATACCCTACACTCTATACCATACACTCTATACCCTACACTCTACACTCTATTCCCTACACTCTTTACCATACATTCTATACCCTACACTCTATACCCTACACTCTATACCCTACACTCTATACTCTACACTCTATACCCTACACTCTATACCCTACACTCTATACCATACACTCTATACCCTACACTCTACACTCTATTCCCTACACTCTATACCATACACTCTATACCCTACACTCTATACCCTACACTCTATACCCTACACTATACACTCTATACCCTACACTCTACACTCTATACCATACACTCTATACCCTAAACTCTATACCCTACACTCTACACTCTATACCCTACACTCTATACCCTACACTCTATACCCTACACTCTATACCCTACACTATACTCTATACCCTACACTCTACACTCTATACCATACACTCTATACCCTAAACTCTATACCCTACACTATACACTCTATACCCTACACTCTACACCCTACACTCTATACCCTACACTTTATACCGTACACTCTACACTCTATACCCTACACTCTATACCCTACACTCTACACCCTACACTCTATACCCTACACTCTATGCCCTACACTCTACACTCTATACCCTACACTCTATACCCTACACTCTATACCCTACACTCTATACCCTACACTCTACACTCTATACCCTACACTATATACCCTACACTCTATACCCTACACTCTATACCCTACACTCTACACTCTATACCCTACACTCTATACCCTACACTCTATACCCTACACTCTATACCCTACACTCTACACTCTATACCCTACACTCTACACTCTATACCCTACACTCTATACCCTACACTCTACACTCTATACCCTACACTCTATACCCTACACTCTACACTCTACACCCTACACTCTATACCCTACACTCTATACTCTACACTATATACCCTACACTCTATACCCTGCACTCTATACTCTATACCCTACACTCTATACCCTACACTCTATAACCTACACCCTATACCCTACACTCTATACCCTACGCACTATACCCTACACTCTATACCCTACACTCTACACTCTATACCCTACACTCTATACCATACACTCTATACCCTACACTCTATACCCTACAATATACACTCTATACCCTACACTGTACACTGTATACCATACACTCTATACCCTACACTCTATAACCTACACCCTATACCCTACACTCTACACCCTACACTCTATACCATACACTCTATACTCTACACTCTACACTCTATACCCTACACTCTATACCCTACACTCTATACCCTACACCCTACGTTCTATACCCTACACTCTATACCCTACACTCTACACTCTATACTCCACACTCTACACTTTACACTCTATACCCTACACTCAATACCCTACACTCTATACTCTATATTCTACACTCTATACCATACACTCTACACTCTATACCCTACACTCTATACCCTACACTCTAATCCCTACACTCTACACTCTATACCCTACACTCTATACCCTACACTCTATGCCCTACACTCTACACTCTATACCCTACACTCTATACCCTACACTCTATACCCTACACTCTACCCTCTACACTCTATACCCTACACTCTATACCATACACTCTATACCCTACACTCTACACTCTATTCCCTACACTCTTTACCATACATTCTATACCCTACACTCTATACCCTACACTCTATACCCTACACTCTATACTCTACACTCTATACCCTACACTCTATACCCTACACTCTATACCATACACTCTATACCCTACACTCTACACTCTATTCCCTACACTCTATACCATACACTCTATACCCTACACTCTATACCCTACACTCTATACCCTACACTATACACTCTACACCCTACACTCTACACTCTATACCATACACTCTATACCCTAAACTCTATACCCTACACTCTACACTCTATACCCTACACTCTATACCCTACACTCTATACCCTACACTCTATACCCTACACTATACTCTATACCCTACACTCTACACTCTATACCATACACTCTATACCCTAAACTCTATACCCTACACTCTACACTCTATACCCTACACTCTACACCCTACACTCTATACCCTACACTTTATACCGTACACTCTACACTCTATACCCTACACTCTATACCCTACACTCTACACCCTACACTCTATACCCTACACTCTATACCCTACACTCTACACTCTATACCCTACACTCTATACCCTACACTCTATACCCTACACTCTATACCCTACACTCTACACTCTATACCCTACACTATATACCCTACACTCTATACCCTACACTCTATACCCTACACTCTACACTCTATACCCTACACTCTATACCCTACACTCTATACCCTACACTCTATACCCTACACTCTACACTCTATACCCTACACTCTACACTCTATACCCTACACTCTATACCCTACACTCTACACTCTATACCCTACACTCTATACCCTAAACTCTATACCCTACACTCTACACTCTACACCCTACACTCTATACCCTACACTCTATACTCTACACTATATACCCTACACTCTATACCCTGCACTCTATACTCTATACCCTACACTCTATACCCTACACTCTATAACCTACACCCTATACCCTACACTCTATACCCTACGCACTATACCCTACACTCTATACCCTACACTCTACACTCTATACCCTACACTCTATACCATACACTCTATACCCTACACTCTATACCCTACAATATACACTCTATACCCTACACTCTACACTGTATACCATACACTCTATACCCTACACTCTATACCCTACACTCTATACCCTACACTCTATACTCTACACTATATACCCTACACTCTATACCCTACACTCTATACCCTACACTCTATAACCTACACCCTATACCCTACACTCTATACCCTACACTCTACACGCTACACTCTATACCATACACTCTATACTCTACACTCTACACTCTATACCCTACACTCTATACCCTACACTCTATACCCAACACCCTACGTTCTATACCCTACACTCTATACCCTACACTCTACACTCTATACTCCACACTCTACACTTTAAACTCTATACCCTACACTCAATACCCTACACTCTATACTCTATATTCTACACTCTATACCCTACACTCTACACTCTATACCCTACACTCTATACCCTACACTCTAATCCCTACACTCTACACTCTATACCCTACACTCTATACCCTACACTCTATGCCCTACACTCTACACTCTATACCCTACACTCTATACCCTACACTCTATACCCTACACTCTACCCTCTACACTCTATACCCTACACTCTATACCATACACTCTATACCCTACACTCTACACTCTATACCCTACACTCTATACCCTACACTCTACCCTCTACACTCTATACCCTGCACTCTATACCATACACTCTATACCCTACACTCTACACTCTATTCCCTAAACTCTATACCATACACTCTATACCCTACACTCTATACCATACACTCTATACTCTACACTCTATACCCTACACTCTATACCATACACTCTATACCCTACACTCTACACTCTATTCCCTACACTCTATACCATACACTCTATACCCTACACTCTACACTCTATTCCCTACACTCTATACCATACACTCTATACCCTACACTCTATACCCTACACTCTATACCCTACACTATACACTCTATACCCTACACTCTACACTCTATACCATACACTCTATACCCTAATCTCTATACCCTACACTCTACACTCTATACCCTACACTCTATACACTACACTCTATACCCTACACTCTACACTCTATACCCTACACTCTATACCCTACACGCTATACCCTACACCCTACGTTCTATACCCTACACTCTATACCCTACACTCTACACTCTATACTCCACACTCTACACTTTACACTCTATACCCTACACTCAATACCCTACACTCTATACTCTATATTCTACACTCTATACCCTACACTCTACACTCTATACCCTACACTCTATACCCTACACTCTAATCCCTACACTCTACACTCTATACCCTACACTCTATACCCTACACTCTATGCCCTACACTCTACACTCTATACCCTACACTCTATACCCTACACTCTATACCCTACACTCTACCCTCTACACTCTATACCCTACACTCTATACCATACACTCTATACCCTACACTCTACACTCTATACCCTACACTCTATACCCTACACTCTACCCTCTACACTCTATACCCTGCACTCTATACCATACACTCTATACCCTACACTCTACACTCTATTCCCTAAACTCTATACCATACACTCTATACCCTACACTCTATACCATACACTCTATACTCTACACTCTATACCCTACACTCTATACCATACACTCTATACCCTACACTCTACACTCTATTCCCTACACTCTATACCATACACTCTATACCCTACACTCTATACCCTACACTCTATACCCTACACTATACACTCTATACCCTACACTCTACACTCTATACCATACACTCTATACCCTAATCTCTATACCCTACACTCTACACTCTATACCCTACACTCTATACACTACACTCTATACCCTACACTCTACACTCTATACCCTACACTCTATACCATACACTCTATACCCTACACTCTATACCATACACTCTATACCCTACACTCTACACTCTATACCCTACACTCTATACCTTACACTCTATACCCTACACTATACACTCTATACCCTACACTCTACACTATACACTCTATACCCTATACAATACACTCTATACCCTACAATCTATACCCTACACTCTATACCCTACACTCTACACTCTAAACCATACACTCTATACCATACACTCTATACCGTACACTCTATATCCTACACTCTATACCCTACACTCTACACTCTATACCCTACACTCTATACCATACACTCTAAACCCTACACTCTATACCCTACACTCTATACCCTAAACTCTACACTCTATACCCTACACTCTACACTCTACACTCTATACCCTACACTCTATACCCTACACTCTATACCCTACACTCTACACTTTATACCCTACACTGTATACCCTACACTCTATACCCTACACTCTATAGCCCAACACTCTATACTGTACACTCTATACCCTACACTCTATACCCTACACTCTACACTCTATACCCTACACTCTATACCCTACACTCTAATCCCTACACTCTACACTCTATACCCTACACTCTATACCCTACACTCTATACCATACACTCTATACCCTACACTCTATACCCTACACTCTACACTCTATGCCCTACACTCTACACTCTACACTCTATACCCTACACTCTATACCCTACACTCTATACTCTATACCCTACACTCTATACCCTACACTCTACACTCTATACCCTACACTATATACCATACACTCTACACCCTACACTCTATACCATACACTCTATACCCTACACTCTACACTCTATACCCTACACTCTATACCCTACACTCTACACCCTACACTCTATACCCTACACTCTATACCCTACACTATATACCCTACACTCTATACCCTACACTCTACACTCTATATCCTACACTCTACACTCTATACCCTACACTCTATAACATACACTCTAAACCCTACACTCTATACCCTACACTCTACACTTTATACCCTACACTCTATACCCTACACTCTATACCCTACACTCTATACCCTACACTCTATACCCTACACTCTACACTCTATACCCTACACTCTATAACATACACTCTATACCCTACACTCTATACCCTACACTCTATACCCTACACTATATACCCTACACTCTATACCCTACACTCTACACTCTATATCCTACACTCTACACTCTATACCCTACACTCTATAACATACACTCTAAACCCTACACTCTATACCCTACACTCTACACTTTATACCCTACACTCTATACCCTACACTCTATACCCTACACTCTATACCCTACACTCTATACCCTACACTCTACACTCTATACCCTACACTCTATAACATACACTCTATACCCTACACCCTATACCTTACACTCTATACCCTACACTCTCCACTCTACACCCTACACTCTACACTCTATACCCTACACTCTATACCCTACACTCTACACTTTATAACCTACACTCTATACCCTACACTCTATACCCTACACTCTACACTCTATACCCTACACTCTATACCCTACACTATATACTCTATACCCTACACTCTATACCCTACACTCTATACCCTACAATCTATACCCTACACTCTATACCCTACACTCTATACCCTACACTCTATATCCCAACACTCTATACCCTACACTCTATACCCTACACTCTACACTATATACCCTACACTATACACTCTATACCCTACACTCTATACCATACAATCTACACTCTATACCCTACACTCTATACCCTACACTCTACACTCTATACCCTACACACTATACCCTACTTTCTACACTCTATACCCTACACTCTACACTCTATACCATACACTCTATACCCTACACACTATACCCTACTTTCTACACTCTATACCCTACACTCTATACCCTACACTCTACACTCTATACCTACACTCTATAACATACACTCTATACCCTACACTCTATACCTTACACTCTATACCCTACACTCTCCACTCTACACCCTACACTCTACACTATATACCCTACACTCTATACCCTACACTCTACACTCTATACCCTACACTCTACACTCTATACCCTACACTATATACTCTATACCCTACACTCTATACCCTACACTCTTTGCCCTACAATCTATACCCTACACTCTATACCCGACAGTCTATACCCTACACTCTATATTCCAACACTCTATACCCTACACTCTATTCCCTACACCCTACACTCTATACCCTACACTATACACTCTATACCCTACACTCTATACCATACAATCTACACTCTATACCCTACACTCTATACCCTACACTCTACACTCTATACCCTACACACTATACCCTACTTTCTACACTCTATACCCTACACTTTACACTCTATACCATACACTCTATACCCTACACTCTATACCCTACACTCTATACCCTACACTATATACCCTACACTCTATACCCTACACTCTACACTCTATACCCTACACTCTATAACATACACTCTAAACCCTACACTCTATACCCTACACTCTACACTTTATACCCTACACTCTATACCCTACACTCTATACCCTACACTCTATACCCTACACTCTATACCCTACACTCTACAGTCTATACCCTACACTCTATAACATACACTCTATACCCTACACTCTATACCTTACACTCTATACCCTACACTCTACACTCTACACCCTACACTCTACACTCTATACCCAACACTCTATACCCTACACTCTATAGCCTACACTCTATACCCTACACTCTACACTTTATACCCTACACTCTATAACCTACACTCTATACCCTACACTCTATACCCTACACTCTATACACTACACTCTATACCCTACACTCTACACTCTATACCCTACACTCTATACCATACACTCTATACCCTACACTCTATACCATACACTCTATACCCTACACTCTACACTCTATACCCTACACTCTATACCTTACACTCTATACCCTACACTATACACTCTTTACCCTACACCATACACTCTATACCCTATACAATACACTCTATACCCTACAATCTATACCCTACACTCTATACCCTACACTCTACACTCTATACCCTACACTCTATACCCTACACTTTATACCCTGCAATCTATACCATACACTCTATACCCTACACTCTATATCATACACTCTATACCCTACACTCTATACCCCACACTCTACACTCTATACCCTACACTCTACACCCTGCACTCTATACCATACACTCTATTCCATGCACTCTATACCCTACACTCTATACCCTACACTCTACACTCTAAAATCTATACCCTACTCTCTACACTCTATACCTTACACTCTATACCAAACACTCTATACCCTACACTATATACCATACACTCTATATCATACGCTCTATACCGTACACTCTATACCCTACACTCTATACCCTACACTCTACACTCTATATTCTACACTCTATACCCTACACTCTAAACTCTATACCATACAATCTACACCCTCCACTCTATACCATACACTCTATGCCCTACACTCTACACTCTATAACCTACACTCTATACCCTACACTCTACACCCTACACTCTATACCATACACTCTATACCCTACACTCTATACCCTACACTCTATACCCTACACTCTACACTTTATACCCTACACTCTATACCCTACACTCTATACCCTACACTCTATACCCTACACTCAACACTCTATACCCTACACTCTATACCCTACACTATATACTCTATACCCTACACTCTATACCCTACACGCTATACCCTACACTCTATACCCTACACTCTATACTCTACACTCTATACCCTACACTCTATATCCCAACACTCTATACCCTACACTCTATACCCTACACTCTACACTCTATACTCTACACTATACACTCTATACCCTACACTCTATACCATACAATCTACACTCTATACCCTACACTCTATACCCTACACTCTACACTCTATGCCCTACACACTATACCCTACTTTCTACACTCTATACCCTACACTCTACACTCTATACCCTACACTCTATACCCTACAATCTATACCATACACTCTATACCATACACTCTATACCCTACACTCTATACCCTACACTCTACACTCTATACCCTACACTCTATACCCTACACTTTATACCCTGCAATCTATACCATACACTCTATACCCTACACTCTATATCATACACTCTATACCCTACACTCTACACTCTATACCCCACACTCTACACTCTATACCCTACACTCTACACCCTACACTCTATACCATACACTCTATTCCATGCACTCTATACCCTACACTCTATACCCTACACTCTACACTCTAAAATCTATATCCTACTCTCTACACTCTATACCTTACACTATATACCAAACACTCTATACCCTACACTATATACCATACACTCTATATCATACGCTCTATACCATACACTCTATACCCTACACTCTATACCCTACACTCTATACCCTACACTCTACACTCTATATTCTACACTCTATACCCTACACTCTAAACTCTATACCATACAATCTATACCCTACACTCTATACTATACACTCTACACCCTACACTCTATACCATACACTCTATGCCCTACACTCTACACTATATAACCTACACTCTATACCCTACACTCTACACCCTACACTCTATACCATACACTCTATACCCTACACTCTATACCCTACACTCTATACCCTACACCCTACGCTCTATACCCTACACTCTATACCCTACACTCTTCACTCTATACCCTACACTCTATTCCATACACTCTATATCCTACACTCTATACCCTACACTATAATCCCTACACTCTACACTCTATACCCTACACTCTATACCCCACACTCTATACCCTACACTCTATACCATACACTCTATACCCTACACTCTATACCCTACACTCTACACTCTAAACTCTATTCCATACACTCTATACCCTACACTCTATACCCTACACTCTATACCCTACACTCTACACTCTATACCCTACACTATATACCCTACACTCTATACCCTACACTCTACACTCTATACCCTACACTCTATACCCTACACTCTATACCCTACACTCTATACCCTACACTCTACACTCTATACCCTACACTCTACACTCTATACCCTACACTCTATACCCTACACTCTACACTCTATACCCTACACTCTATACCCTACACTCTATACCCTACACTCTACACTCTACACCCTACACTCTATACCCTACACTCTATACTCTACACTATATACCCTACACTCTATACCCTGCACTCTATACTCTATACCCTACACTCTATACCCTACACTCTATAACCTACACCCTATACCCTACACTCTATACCCTACGCACTATACCCTACACTCTATACCCTACACTCTACACTCTATACCCTACACTCTATACCATACACTCTATACCCTACACTCTATACCCTACAATATACACTCTATACCCTACACTCTACACTGTATACCATACACTCTATACCCTACACTCTATACCCTACACTCTATACCCTACACTCTATATTCTACACTATATACCCTACACTCTATACCCTACACTCTATACCCTACACTCTATAACCTACACCCTATACCCTACACTCTATACCCTACACTCTACACCCTACACTCTATACCATACACTCTATACTCGACACTCTACACTCTATACCCTACACTCTATACCCTACACCCTACGTTCTATACCCTACACTCTATACCCTACACTCTACACTCTATACTCTACACTCTACACTTTACACTCTATACCCTACACTCTATACCCTACACTCTATACTCTATATTCTACACTCTATACCCTACACTCTACACTCTATACCCTACACTCTATACCCTACACTCTAATCCCTACACTCTACACTCTATACCCTACACTCTATACCCTACACTCTATGCCCTACACTCTACACTCTATACCCTACACTCTATACCCTACACTCTATACCCTACACTCTACCCTCTACACTCTATACCCTACACTCTATACCATACACTCTATACCCTACACTCTACACTATATTCCCTACACTCTATACCATACATTCTATACCCTACACTCTATACCCTACACTCTATACCCTACACTCTATACTCTACACTCTATACCCTACACTCTATACCCTACACTCTATACCATACACTCTATACCCTACACTCTACACTCTATTCCCTACACTCTATACCATACACTCTATACCCTACACTCTATACCCTACACTCTATACCCTACACTATACACTCTATACCCTACACTCTACACTCTATACCATACACTCTATACCCTAAACTCTATACCCTACACTCTACACTCTATACCCTACACTCTATACCCTACACTCTATACCCTACACTATACACTCTATACCCTACACTCTACACTCTATACCATACACTCTATACCCTAAACTCTATACCCTACACTCTACACTCTATACCCTACACTCTACACCCTACACTCTATACCCTACACTTTATACCCTACACTCTACACTCTATACCCTACACTCTATACCCTACACTCTACACCCTACACTCTATACCCTACACTCTATACCCTACACTCTACACTCTATACCCTACACTCTATAACCTACACTCTACCCTCTACACTCTATACCCTGCACTCTATACCATACACTCTATACCCTACACTCTACACTCTATTCCCTAAACTCTATACCATACACTCTATACCCTACACTCTATACCCTACACTCTATACCCTACACTCTATACTCTACACTCTATACCCTACACTCTATACCATACACTCTATACCCTACACTCTACACTCTATTCCCTACACTCTATACCATACACTCTATACCCTACACTCTATACCCTACACTCTATACCCTACACTATACACTCTATACCCTACACTCTACACTCTATACCATACACTCTATACCCTACACTCTACACTCTATTCCCTACACTCTATACCATACACTCTATACCCTACACTCTACACTCTATACTCTACACTCTACACTTTACACTCTATACCCTACACTCTATACCCTACACTCTATACTCTATATTCTACACTCTATACCCTACACTCTACACTCTATACCCTACACTCTATACCCTACACTCTAATCCATACACTCTACACTCTATACCCTACACTCTATACCCTACACTCTATGCCCTACACTCTACACTCTATACCCTACACTCTATAACCTACACCCTATACCCTACACTCTATACCCTACACTCTACACCCTACACTCTATACCATACACTCTATACCCTACACTCTACACTCTATTCCCTACACTCTATACCATACATTCTATACCCTACACTATATACCCTACACTCTATACCCTACACTCTATACTCTACACTCTATACCCTACACTCTATACCCTACACTCTATACCATACACTCTATACCCTACACTCTACACTCTATTCCCTACACTCTATACCATACACTCTATACACTACACTCTATACCCTACACTCTATACCCTACACTATACACTCTATACCCTACACTCTACACTCTATACCATACACTCTATACCCTAAGCTCTATACCCTACACTCTACACTCTATACCCTACACTCTATACCCTACACTCTATACCCTACACTATACACTCTATACCCTACACTCTACACTCTATACCATACACTCTATACCCTAAACTCTATACCCTACACTCTACACTCTATACCCTACACTCTACACCCTACACTCTATACCCTACACTTTATACCCTACACTCTACACTCTATACCCTACACTCTATACCCTACACTCTACACCCTACACTCTATACCCTACACTCTATACCCTACACTCTACACTCTATACCCTACACTCTATACCCTACACTCTACCCTCTACACTCTATACCCTGCACTCTATACCATACACTCTATACCCTACACTCTACACTCTATTCCCTAAACTCTATACCATACACTCTATACCCTACACTCTATACCCTACACTCTATACCCTACACTCTATACTCTACACTCTATACCCTACACTCTATACCATACACTCTATACCCTACATTCTACACTCTATTCCCTACACTCTATACCATACACTCTATACCCTACACTCTATACCCTACACTCTATACCCTACACTATACACTCTATACCCTACACTCTACACTCTATACCATACACTCTATACCCTAAACTCTATACCCTACACTCTACACTCTATACCCTACACTCTATACACTACACTCTGTACCCTACACTCTACACTCTATACCCTACACTCTATACCATACACTCTATACCCTACACTATACACTCTATACCCTACACTCTACACTCTATGCCATACACTCTATACCCTAAACTCTATACCCTACACTCTACACTCTATACCCTACACTCTACACCCTACACTCTATACCCTACACTTTATACCCTACACTCTACACTCTATACCCTACACTCTATACCCTACACTCTACACCCTACACTCTATACCCTACACTCTATACCCTACACTCTACACTCTATACCCTACACTCTATACCCTACACTCTACCCTCTACACTCTATACCCTGCACTCTATACCATACACTCTATACCCTACACTCTACACTCTATTCCCTAAACTCTATACCATACACTCTATACCCTACACTCTATACCCTACACTCTATACCCTACACTCTATACTCTACACTCTATACCCTACACTCTATACCATAAACTCTATACCCTACATTCTACACTCTATTCCCTACACTCTATACCATACACTCTATACCCTACACTCTATACCCTACACTCTGTACCCTACACTCTACACTCTATTCCCTACACTCTATACCATACACTCTATACACTACACTCTATACCCTACACTCTATACCCTACACTATACACTCTATACCCTACACTCTACACTCTATACCATACACTCTATACCCTAAGCTCTATACCCTACACTCTACACTCTATACCCTACACTCTATACCCTACACTCTATACCCTACACTATACACTCTATACCCTACACTCTACACTCTATACCATACACTCTATACCCTAAACTCTATACCCTACACTCTACACTCTATACCCTACACTCTACACCCTACACTCTATACCCTACACTTTATACCCTACACTCTACACTCTATACCCTACACTCTATACCCTACACTCTACACCCTACACTCTATACCCTACACTCTATACCCTACACTCTACACTCTATACCCTACACTCTATACCCTACACTCTACCCTCTACACTCTATACCCTGCACTCTATACCATACACTCTATACCCTACACTCTACACTCTATTCCCTAAACTCTATACCATACACTCTATACCCTACACTCTATACCCTACACTCTATACCCTACACTCTATACTCTACACTCTATACCCTACACTCTATACCATACACTCTATACCCTACATTCTACACTCTATTCCCTACACTCTATACCATACACTCTATACCCTACACTCTATACCCTACACTCTATACCCTACACTATACACTCTATACCCTACACTCTACACTCTATACCATACACTCTATACCCTAAACTCTATACCCTACACTCTACACTCTATACCCTACACTCTATACACTACACTCTGTACCCTACACTCTACACTCTATACCCTACACTCTATACCATACACTCTATACCCTACACTCTATACCATACACTCTATACCCTACACTCTACACTCTATACCCTACACTCTATACCTTACACTCTATACCCTACACTATACACTCTATACCCTACACTCTACACCATACACTCTATACCCTATACAATACACTCTATACCCTACAATCTATACCCTACACTCTATACCCTACACTCTACACTCTATACCGTACACTCTATACCATACACTCTATACCCTACACTCTATATCCTACACTCTATAACCTACACTCTACACTCTATACCCTACACTCTATACCATACACTCTAAACCCTACACTCTATACCCTACACTCTATACCCTAAATTCTACACTCTATACCCTACACTCTACACTCTATACCCTACACTCTATACCCTACACTCTATACCCTACACTCTACACTTTATACCCTACTCTCTATACCCTACACTCTATACCCTACACTCTATACCCTACACGCTATACCCTACACTCTATACCCTACACTCTATACTCTACACTCTATACCCTACACTCTATATCCCAACAATCTATACCCTACACTCTATACCCTACACTCTACACTCTATACTCTACACTATACACTCTATACCCTACACTCTATACCATACAATCTACACTCTATACCCTACACTCTATACCCTACACTCTACACTCTATGCCCTACACACTATACCCTACTTTCTACACTCTATACCCTACACTCTACACTCTATACCCTACACTTTATACCCTACACTCTACACTCTATACCCTACACTCTATACCCTACACTCTACACTCTGTACCCTACACTCTATACCGTACACTTTATACCCTGCAATCTATACCATACACTCTATACCCTACACTCTATATCATACACTCTATACCCTACACTCTACACTCTATACCCCACACTCTACACTCTATACCCTACACTCTACACCCTACACTCTATACCATACACTCTATTCCATGCACTCTATACCCTACACTCTATACCCTACACTCTACACTCTAAAATCTATACCCTACTCTCTACACTCTATACCTTACACTCTATACCAAACACTCTATACCCTACACTATATACCATACACTCTATATTGTACGCTCTATACCGTACACTCTATACCCTACACTCTATACCCTACACTCTACACTCTATATTCTACACTCTATACCCTACACTCTAAACTCTATACCATACAATCTATACCCTACACTCTATACTATACACTCTACACCCTACACTCTATACCATACACTCTATGCCCTACACTCTACACTCTATAACCTACACTCTATACCCTACACTCTATACCCTACACTCTATACCATACACTCTATACCCTACACTCTACACTCTATTCCCTACACTCTATACCATACACTCTATACACTACACTCTATACCCTACACTCTATACCCTACACTATACACTCTATACCCTACACTCTACACTCTATACCATACACTCTATACCCTAAGCTCTATACCCTACACTCTACACTCTATACCCTACACTCTATACCCTACACTCTATACCCTACACTATACACTCTATACCCTACACTCTACACTCTATACCATACACTCTATACCCTAAACTCTATACCCTACACTCTACACTCTATACCCTACACTCTACACCCTACACTCTATACCCTACACTTTATACCCTACACTCTACACTCTATACCCTACACTCTATACCCTACACTCTACACCCTACACTCTATACCCTACACTCTATACCCTACACTCTACACTCTATACCCTACACTCTATACCCTACACTCTACCCTCTACACTCTATACCCTGCACTCTATACCATACACTCTATACCCTACACTCTACACTCTATTCCCTAAACTCTATACCATACACTCTATACCCTACACTCTATACCCTACACTCTATACCCTACACTCTATACTCTACACTCTATACCCTACACTCTATACCATACACTCTATACCCTACATTCTACACTCTATTCCCTACACTCTATACCATACACTCTATACCCTACACTCTATACCCTACACTCTATACCCTACACTATACACTCTATACCCTACACTCTACACTCTATACCATACACTCTATACCCTAAACTCTATACCCTACACTCTACACTCTATACCCTACACTCTATACACTACACTCTGTACCCTACACTCTACACTCTATACCCTACACTCTATACCATACACTCTATACCCTACACTCTATACCATACACTCTATACCCTACACTCTACACTCTATACCCTACACTCTATACCTTACACTCTATACCCTACACTATACACTCTATACCCTACACTCTACACCATACACTCTATACCCTATACAATACACTCTATACCCTACAATCTATACCCTACACTCTATACCCTACACTCTACACTCTATACCGTACACTCTATACCATACACTCTATACCCTACACTCTATATCCTACACTCTATACCCTACACTCTACACTCTATACCCTACACTCTATACCATACACTCTAAACCCTACACTCTATACCCTACACTCTATACCCTAAATTCTACACTCTATACCCTACACTCTACACTCTACACTCTATACCCTACACTCTATACCCTACACTCTATACCCTACACTCTACACTTTATACCCTACTCTCTATACCCTACACTCTATACCCTACACTCTATACCCTACACGCTATACCCTACACTCTATACCCTACACTCTATACTCTACACTCTATACCCTACACTCTATATCCCAACACTCTATACCCTACACTCTATACCCTACACTCTACACTCTATACTCTACACTATACACTCTATACCCTACACTCTATACCATACAATCTACACTCTATACCCTACACTCTATACCCTACACTCTACACTCTATGCCCTACACACTATACCCTACTTTCTACACTCTATACCCTACACTCTACACTCTATACCCTACACTCTATACCCTACACTCTACACTCTATACCCTACACTCTATACCCTACACTCTACACTCTGTACCCTACACTCTATACCGTACACTTTATACCCTGCAATCTATACCATACACTCTATACCCTACACTCTATATCATACACTCTATACCCTACACTCTACACTCTATACCCCACACTCTACACTCTATACCCTACACTCTACACCCTACACTCTATACCATACACTCTATTCCATGCACTCTATACCCTACACTCTATAACCTGCACTCTACACTCTAAAATCTATACCCTACTCTCTACACTCTATACCTTACACTCTATACCAAACACTCTATACCCTACACTATATACCATACACTCTATATTGTACGCTCTATACCGTACACTCTATACCCTACACTCTATACCCTACACTCTACACTCTATATTCTACACTCTATACCCTACACTCTAAACTCTATACCATACAATCTATACCCTACACTCTATACTATACACTCTACACCCTACACTCTATACCATACACTCTATGCCCTACACTCTACACTCTATAACCTACACTCTATACCCTACACTCTATACCCTACACTCTGCACTTTATACCCTACACTCTATACCCTACACTCTGCACTTTATACCCTACACTCTATACCCTATACTCTATACCCTACACTCTATACCCTACACTCTACACTCTATACCCTACACTCTATACCCTACACTATATACTCTATACCCTACACTCTATACCCTACACGCTATACCCTACACTCTATACCCTACACTCTATACTCTACACTCTATACCCTACACTCTATATCCCAACACTCTATACCCTACACTCTATACCCTACACTCTACACTATATACTCTACACTATACACTCTATACCCTACACTTTATACCATACAATCTACACTCTATACCCTACAATCTATACCCTACACTCTACACTCTATGCCCTACACACTATACCCTACTTTCTACACTCTATACCCTACACTCTACACTCTATACCCTACACTCTATACCCTACAATCTATACCATACACTCTATACCATTCACTCTATACCCTACACTCTATACCCTACACTCTACACTCTATACCCTACACTCTATACCCTACACTTTATACCCTGCAATCTATACCATACACTCTATACCCTACACTCTATATCATGCGCTCTATACCCTACACTCTACACTCTATACCCCACACTCTACACTCTATACCCTACACTCTACACCCTACACTCTATACCATACACTCTACACTCTAAAATCTATACCCTACTCTCTACACTCTATACCTTACACTATATACCAAACACTCTATACCCTACACTATATACCATACACTATATATCATACGCTCTATACCGTACACTCTATACCCTACACTCTATACCCTACACTCTATACCCTACACTCTACACTCTATATTCTACACTCTATACCCTACACTCTAAACTCTATACCATACAATCTATACCCTACACTCTATACTATACACTCTACACCCTACACTCTATACCCTACACTCTATAACCTACACCCTATACCCTACACTCTATACCCAACGCACTATACCCTACACTCTATACCCTACACTCTACACTCTATACCCTACACTCTATACCATACACTCTATACCCTACACTCTATACCCTACAATATACACTCTATACCCTACACTCTACACTGTATACCATACACTCTATACCCTACACTCTATACCCTACACTCTATACTCTACACTATATACCCTACACTCTATACCCTACACTCTATACCCTACACTCTATAACCTACACCCTATACCCTACACTCTATACCCTACACTCTACACCCTACACTCTATACCATACACTCTATACTCTACACTCTACACTCTATACCCTACACTCTATACCCTACACTCTATACCCTACACCCTACGTTATATACCCTACACTCTATACCCTACACTCTACACTCTATACTCCACACTCTACACTTTACACTCTATACCCTACACTCAATACCCTACACTCTATACTCTATATTCTACACTCTATACCATACACTCTACACTCTATACCCTACACTCTATACCCTACACTCTAATCCCTACACTCTACACTCTATACCCTACACTCTATACCCTACACTCTATGCCCTACACTCTACACTCTATACCCTACACTCTATACCCTACACTCTATACCCTACACTCTACCCTCTACACTCTATACCCTACACTCTATACCATACACTCTATACCCTACACTCTACACTCTATTCCCTACACTCTTTACCATACATTCTATACCCTACACTCTATACCCTACACTCTATACCCTACACTCTATACTCTACACTCTATACCCTACACTCTATACCCTACACTCTATACCATACACTCTATACCCTACACTCTACACTCTATTCCCTACACTCTATACCCTACACTCTATACCCTACACTATACACTCTATACCCTACACTCTACACTCTATACCATACACTCTATACCCTAAACTCTATACCCTACACTCTACACTCTATACCCTACACTCTATACCCTACACTCTATACCCTACACTCTATACCCTACACTATACACTCTATACCCTACACTCTACACTCTATACCATACACTCTATACCCTAAACTCTATACCCTACACTCTACACTCTATACCCTACACTCTACACCCTACACTCTATACCCTACACTTTATACCGTACACTCTACACTCTATACCCTACACTCTATACCCTACACTCTACACCCTACACTCTATACCCTACACTCTATACCCTACACTCTACACTCTATACCCTACACTCTATACCCTACACTCTATACCCTACACTCTATACCCTACACTCTACACTCTATACCCTACACTATATACCCTACACTCTATACCCTACACTCTATACCTTACACTCTACACTCTATACCCTACACTCTATACCCTACACTCTATACCCTACACTCTACACTCTATACCCTACACTCTACACTCTATACCCTACACTCTATACCCTACACTCTACACTCTATTCCCTACACTCTATACCCTACACTCTATACCCTACACTCTACACTCTACACCCTACACTCTATACCCTACACTCTATACTCTACACTATATACCCTACACTCTATACCCTGCACTCTATACTCTATACCCTACACTCTATACCCTACACTCTATAACCTACACCCTATACCCTACACTCTATACCCTACGCACTATACCCTACACTCTATACCCTACACTCTACACTCTATACCCTACACTCTATACCATACACTCTATACCCTACACTCTATACCCTACAATATACACTCTATACCCTACACTCTACACTGTATACCATACACTCTATACCCTACACTCTATACCCTACACTCTATACCCTACACTCTATACTCTACGCTATATACCCTACACTCTATACCCTACACTCTATACCCTACACTCTATAACCTACACCCTATACCCTACACTCTATACCCTACACTCTACACCCTACACTCTATACCATACACTCTATACTCTACACTCTACACTCTATACCCTACACTCTATACCCTACACTCTATACCCTACACCCTACGTTCTATACCCTACACTCTATACCCTACACTCTACACTCTATACTCCACACTCTACACTTTACACTCTATACCCTACACTCAATACCCTACACTCTATACTCTATATTCTACACTCTATACCCTACACTCTACACTCTATACCCTACACTCTATACCCTACACTCTAATCCCTACACTCTACACTCTATACCCTACACTCTATACCCTACACTCTATGCCCTACACTCTACACTCTATACCCTACACTCTATACCCTACACTCTATACCCTGCACTCTACCCTCTACACTCTATACCCTACACTCTATACCATACACTCTATACCCTACACTCTACACTCTATTCCCTACACTCTTTACCATACATTCTATACCCTACACTCTATGCCCTACACTCTATACCCTACACTCTATACCCTACACTCTACACTCTATATTCTACACTCTATACCCTACACTCTAAACTCTATACCATACAATCTATACCCTACACTCTATACTATACACTCTACACGCTACACTCTATACCCTACACTCTATAACCTACACCCTATACCCTACACTCTATACCCTACGCACTATACCCTACACTCTATACCCTACACTCTACACTCTATACCCTACACTCTATACCATACACTCTATACCCTACACTCTACACCCTACACTCTATACCATACACTCTATACTCTACACTCTACACTCTATACCCTACACTCTATACCCTACACTCTATACCCTACACCCTACGTTATATACCCTACACTCTATACCCTACACTCTACACTCTATACTCCACACTCTACACTTTACACTCTATACCCTACACTCAATACCCTGCAGTCTATACTCTATATTCTACACTCTATAACATACACTCTACACTCTATACCCTACACTCTATACCCTACACTCTAATCCCTACACTCTACACTCTATACCCTACACTCTATACCCTACACTCTATGCCCTACACTCTACACTCTATACCCTACACTCTATACCCTACACTCTATACCCTACACTCTACCCTCTACACTCTATACCCTACACTCTATACCATGCACTCTATACCCTACACTCTACACTCTATTCCCTACACTCTTTACCATACATTCTATACCCTACACTCTATACCCTACACTCTATACCCTACACTCTATACTCTACACTCTATACCCTACACTCTATACCCTACACTCTATACCATACACTCTATACCCTACACTCTACACTCTATTCCCTACACTCTATACCATACACTCTATACCCTACACTCTATACCCTACACTCTATACCCTACACTATACACTCTATACCCTACACTCTACACTCTATACCATACACTCTATACCCTAAACTCTATACCCTACACTCTACACTCTATACCCTACACTCTATACCTTACACTCTATACCCTACACTCTATACCCTACACTATACACTCTATACCCTACACTCTACACTCTATACCATACACTCTATACCCTAAACTCTATACCCTACACTCTACACTCTATACCCTACACTCTACACCCTACACTCTATACCCTACACTTTATACCGTACACTCTACACTCTATACCCTACACTCTATACCCTACACTCTACACCCTACACTCTATACCCTACACTCTATACCCTACACTCTACACTCTATACCCTACACTCTATACCCTACACTCTAGACCCTACACTCTATACCCTACACTCTACACTCTATACCCTACACTATATACCCTACACTCTATACCCTACACTCTATACCCTACACTCTACACTCTATACCCTACACTCTATACCCTACACTCTATACCTTACACTCTATACCCTACACTCTACACTCTATACCCTACACTCTACACTCTATACCCTACACTCTATACCCTACACTCTACACTCTATACCCTACACTCTATACCCTACACTCTATACCCTACACTCTACACTCTACACCCTGCACTCTATACCCTACACTCTATACTCTACACTATATACCCTACACTCTATACCCTGCACTCTATACTCTATACCCTACACTCTATACCCTACACTCTATAACCTACACCCTATACCCTACACTCTATACCCTACGCACTATACCCTACACTCTATACCCTACACTCTACACTCTATACCCTACACTCTATACCATACACTCTATACCCTACACTCTATACCCTACAATATACACTCTATACCCTACACTCTACACTGTATACCATACACTCTATACCCTACACTCTATACCCTACACTCTATACCCTACACTCTATACTCTACGCTATATACCCTACACTCTATACCCTACACTCTATACCCTACACTCTATAACCTACACCCTATACCCTACACTCTATACCCTACACTCTACACCCTACACTCTATACCATACACTCTATACTCTACACTCTACACTCTATACCCTACACTCTATACCCTACACTCTATACCCTACACCCTACGTTCTATACCCTACACTCTATACCCTACACTCTACACTCTATACTCCACACTCTACACTTTACACTCTATACCCTACACTCAATACCCTACACTCTATACTCTATATTCTACACTCTATACCCTACACTCTACACTCTATACCCTACACTCTATACCCTACACTCTAATCCCTACACTCTATACCCTACACTCTACACTTTATACCCTACACTATATACCCTACACTCTATACCCTACACTCTATACCCTACTCTCTACACTCTATACCCTACACTCTATAACATACACTCTATACCCTACACTCTATACCCTACACTCTATACCCTACACTATATACCCTACACTCTATACCCTACACTCTACACTCTATATCCTACACTCTACACTCTATACCCTACACTCTATAACATACACTCTAAACCCTACACTCTATACCCTACACTCTACACTTTATACCCTACACTCTATACCCTACACTCTATACCCTACACTCTATACCCTACACTCTACACTCTATACCCTACACTCTATACCCTACACTCTACCCTCTACACTCTATACCCTGCACTCTATACCATACACTCTATACCCTACACTCTACACTCTATTCCCTAAACTCTGTACCATACACTCTATACCCTACACTCTATACCCTACACTCTATACCATACACTCTATACCCTACACTCTACACTCTATTCCCTACACTCTATACCATACACTCTATACCCTACACTCTATACCCTACACTCTATACCCTACACTATACACTCTATACCCTACACTCTACACTCTATGCCATACACTCTATACCCTAAACTCTATACCCTACACTCTACACTCTACACCCTACACTCTACACCCTACACTCTATACCCTACACTTTATACCCTACACTCTACAATCTATACCCTACACTCTATACCCTACACTCTACACCCTACACTCTATACCCTACACTCTATACCCTACACTCTACACTCTATACCCTACACTCTATACCCTACACTCTACCCTCTACACTCTATACCCTGCACTCTATACCATACACTCTATACCCTACACTCTACACTCTATTCCCTAAATTCTGTACCATACACTCTATACCCTACACTCTATACCCTACACTCTATACCCTATTCTCTATACTCTACACTCTATACCCTACACTCTATACCATACACTCTATACCCTACACTCTACACTCTATTCCCTACACTCTATACCATACACTCTATACCCTACACTCTATACCCTACACTCTATACCCTACACTATACACTCTATACCCTACACTCTACACTCTATACCATACACTCTATACCCTAATCTCTATACCCTACACTCTACATTCTATACCCTACACTCTATACACTACACTCTATACCCTACACTCTACACTCTATACCCTACACTCTATACCATACACTCTATACCCTACACTCTATACCATACACTCTATACCCTACACTCTACACTCTATACCCTACACTCTATACCTTACACTCTATACCCTACACTATACACTCTATACCCTACACTCTACACCATACACTCTATACCCTATACAATACACTCTATACCCTACAATCTATACCCTACACTCTATACCCTACACTCTACACTCTAAACCGTACACTCTATACCATACACTCTATACCCTACACTCTATATCCTACACTCTATACCCTACACTCTACACTCTATACCCTACACTCTATACCCTACACTCTATACCCTACACTCTACCCTCTACACTCTATACCCTACACTCTATACCATGCACTCTATACCCTACACTCTACACTCTATTCCCTACACTCTTTACCATACATTCTATACCCTACACTCTATACCCTACACTCTATACCCTACACTCTATACTCTACACTCTATACCCTACACTCTATACCCTACACTCTATACCATACACTCTATACCCTACACTCTACACTCTATTCCCTACACTCTATACCATACACTCTATACCCTACACTCTATACCCTACACTCTATACCCTACACTATACACTCTATACCCTACACTCTACACTCTATACCATACACTCTATACCCTAAACTCTATACCCTACACTCTACACTCTATACCCTACACTCTATACCTTACACTCTATACCCTACACTCTATACCCTACACTATACACTCTATACCCTACACTCTACACTCTATACCATACACTCTATACCCTAAACTCTATACCCTACACTCTACACTCTATACCCTACACTCTACACCCTACACTCTATACCCTACACTTTATACCGTACACTCTACACTCTATACCCTTCACTCTATACCCTACACTCTACACCCTACACTCTATACCCTACACTCTATACCCTACACTCTACACTCTATACCCTACACTCTATACCCTACACTCTAGACCCTACACTCTATACCCTACACTCTACACTCTATACCCTACACTATATACCCTACACTCTATACCCTACACTCTATACCCTACACTCTACACTCTATACCCTACACTCTATACCCTACACTCTATACCTTACACTCTATACCCTACACTCTACACTCTATACCCTACACTCTACACTCTATACCCTACACTCTATACCCTACACTCTACACTCTATACCCTACACTCTATACCCTACACTCTATACCCTACACTCTACACTCTACACCCTGCACTCTATACCCTACACTCTATACTCTACACTATATACCCTACACTCTATACCCTGCACTCTATACTCTATACCCTACACTCTATACCCTACACTCTATAACCTACACCCTATACCCTACACTCTATACCCTACGCACTATACCCTACACTCTATACCCTACACTCTACACTCTATACCCTACACTCTATACCATACACTCTATACCCTACACTCTATACCCTACAATATACACTCTATACCCTACACTCTACACTGTATACCATACACTCTATACCCTACACTCTATACCCTACACTCTATACCCTACACTCTATACTCTACGCTATATACCCTACACTCTATACCCTACACTCTATACCCTACACTCTATAACCTACACCCTATACCCTACACTCTATACCCTACACTCTACACCCTACACTCTATACCATACACTCTATACTCTACACTCTACACTCTATACCCTACACTCTATACCCTACACTCTATACCCTACACCCTACGTTCTATACCCTACACTCTATACCCTACACTCTACACTCTATACTCCACACTCTACACTTTACACTCTATACCCTACACTCAATACCCTACACTCTATACTCTATATTCTACACTCTATACCCTACACTCTACACTCTATACCCTACACTCTATACCCTACACTCTAATCCCTACACTCTATACCCTACACTCTACACTTTATACCCTACACTCTATACCCTACACTCTATACCCTACACTCTATACCCTACACTCTATACCCTACTCTCTACACTCTATACCCTACACTCTATAACATACACTCTATACCCTACACTCTATACCCTACACTCTATACCCTACACTATATACCCTACACTCTATACCCTACACTCTACACTCTATATCCTACACTCTACACTCTATACCCTACACTCTATAACATACACTCTAAACCCTACACTCTATACCCTACACTCTACACTTTATACCCTACACTCTATACCCTACACTCTATACCCTACACTCTATACCCTACACTCTACACTCTATACCCTACACTCTATACCCTACACTCTACCCTCTACACTCTATACCCTGCACTCTATACCATACACTCTATACCCTACACTCTACACTCTATTCCCTAAACTCTGTACCATACACTCTATACCCTACACTCTATACCCTACACTCTATACCATACACTCTATACCCTACACTCTACACTCTATTCCCTACACTCTATACCATACACTCTATACCCTACACTCTATACCCTACACTCTATACCCTACACTATACACTCTATACCCTACACTCTACACTCTATACCATACACTCTATACCCTAAACTCTATACCCTACACTCTACACTCTATACCCTACACTCTATACCCTACACTCTATACCCTACACTCTATACCCTACACTATACACTCTATACCCTACACTCTACACTCTATACCATACACTCTATACCCTAAACTCTATACCCTACACTCTACACTCTACACCCTACACTCTACATCCTACACTCTATACCCTACACTTTATACCCTACACTCTACAATCTATACCCTACACTCTATACCCTACACTCTACACCCTACACTCTATACCCTACACTCTATACCCTACACTCTACACTCTATACCCTACACTCTATACCCTACACTCTACCCTCTACACTCTATACCCTGCACTCTATACCATACACTCTATACCCTACACTCTACACTCTATTCCCTAAATTCTGTACCATACACTCTATACCCTACACTCTATACCCTACACTCTATACCCTATTCTCTATACTCTACACTCTATACCCTACACTCTATACCATACACTCTATACCCTACACTCTACACTCTATTCCCTACACTCTATACCATACACTCTATACCCTACACTCTATACCCTACACTCTATACCCTACACTATACACTCTATACCCTACACTCTACACTCTATACCATACACTCTATACCCTAATCTCTATACCCTACACTCTACATTCTATACCCTACACTCTATACACTACACTCTATACCCTACACTCTATACCCTACACTCTATACCATACACTCTATACCCTACACTCTATACCATACACTCTATACCCTACACTCTACACTCTATACCCTACACTCTATACCTTACACTCTATACCCTACACTATACACTCTATACCCTACACTCTACACCATACACTCTATACCCTATACAATACACTCTATACCCTACAATCTATACCCTACACTCTATACCCTACACTCTACACTCTAAACCGTACACTCTATACCATACACTCTATACCCTACACTCTATATCCTACACTCTATACCCTACACTCTACACTCTATACCCTACACTCTGTCCATACACTCTAAACCCTACACTCTATACCCTACACTCTATACCCTAAACTCTACACTCTATACCCTACACTCTACACTCTACACTCTATACCCTACACTCTATACCCTACACTCTATACCCTACACTCTACACTTTATACCCTACACTGTATACCCTACACTCTATACCCTACACTCTATAGCCCAACACTCTATACTGTACACTCTATACCCTACACTCTATACCCTACACTCTACACTCTATACCCTACACTCTATACCCTACACTCTAATCCCTACACTCTACACTCTATACCCTACACTCTATACCCTACACTCTATACCATACACTCTATACCCTACACTCTATACCCTACACTCTACACTCTATACCCTACACTCTACACTCTATACCCTACACTCTATACCCTACACTCTATACTCTATACCCTACACTCTATACCCTACACTCTACACTCTATACCCTACACTCTATACCATACACTCTACACCCTACACTCTATACCATACACTCTATACCCTACACTCTACACTCTATACCCTACACTCTATACCCTACACTCTACACTCTATACCCTACACTCTATAACATACACTCTAAACCCTACACTCTATACCCTACACTCTACACTTTATACCCTACACTCTATACCCTACACTCTATACCCTACACTCTATACCCTACACTCTATACCCTACTCTCTACACTCTATACCCTACACTCTATAACATACACTCTATACCCTACACTCTATACCCTACACTCTATACCCTACACTATATACCCTACACTCTATACCCTACACTCTACACTCTATATCCTACACTCTACACTCTATACCCTACACTCTATAACATACACTCTAAACCCTACACTCTATACCCTACACTCTACACTTTATACCCTACACTCTATACCCTACACTCTATACCCTACACTCTATACCCTACACTCTACACTCTATACCCTACACTCTATACCCTACACTCTACCCTCTACACTCTATACCCTGCACTCTATACCATACACTCTATACCCTACACTCTACACTCTATTCCCTAAACTCTGTACCATACACTCTATACCCTACACTCTATACCCTACACTCTATACCCTACACTCTACACTCTATACCCTACACTCTATACCCTACACTATATACTCTATACCCTACACTCTATACCCTACACTCTATACCCTACAATCTATACCCTACACTCTATACCCTACACTCTATACCCTACACTCTATATCCCAACACTCTATACCCTACACTCTATACCCTACACTCTACACTATATACCCTACACTATACACTCTATACCCTACACTCTATACCATACAATCTACACTCTATACCCTACACTCTATACCCTACACTCTACACTCTATACCCTACACACTATACCCTACTTTCTACACTCTATACCCTACACTCTACACTCTATACCATACACTCTATACCCTACACTCTATACCCTACACACTATACCCTACATTCTACACTCTATACCCTACACTCTATACCCTACACTCTACACTCTATACCTACACTCTATAACATACACTCTATACCCTACACTCTATACCTTACACTCTATACCCTACACTCTCCACTCTACACCCTACACTCTACACTATATACCCTACACTCTATACCCTACACTCTACACTCTATACCCTACACTCTACACTCTATACCCTACACTATATACTCTATACCCTACACTCTATACCCTACACTCTTTGCCCTACAATCTATACCCTACACTCTATACCCGACACTCTATACCCTACACTCTATATCCCAACACTCTATACCCTACACTCTATTCCCTACACCCTACACTCTATACCCTACACTATACACTCTATACCCTACACTCTATACCATACAATCTACACTCTATACCCTACACTCTATACCCTACACTCTACACTCTATACCCTACACACTATACCCTACTTTCTACACTCTATACCCTACACTTTACACTCTATACCATACACTCTATACCCTACACTCTATACCCTACACTCTATACCCTACACTATATACCCTACACTCTATACCCTACACTCTACACTCTATACCCTACACTCTATAACATACACTCTAAACCCTACACTCTATACCCTACACTCTACACTTTATACCCTACACTCTATACCCTACACTCTATACTCTACACTCTATACCCTACACTCTATATCCCAACACTCTATACCCTACACTCTATACCCTACACTCTACACTCTATACTCTACACTATACACTCTATACCCTACACTCTATACCATACAATCTACACTCTATACCCTACACTCTATACCCTACACTCTACACTCTATGCCCTACACACTATACCCTACTTTCTACACTCTATACCCTACACTCTACACTCTATACCCTACACTCTATACCCTACACTCTACACTCTATACCCTACACTCTATACCGTACACTTTATACCCTGCAATCTATACCATACACTCTATACCCTACACTCTATATCATACACTCTATACCCTACACTCTACACTCTATACCCCACACTCTACACTCTATACCCTACACTCTACACCCTACACTCTATACCATACACTCTATTCCATGCACTCTATACCCTACACTCTATACCCTACACTCTACACTCTAAAATCTATACCCTACTCTCTACACTCTATACCTTACACTCTATACCAAACACTCTATACCCTACACTATATACCATACACTCTATATCATACGCTCTATACCGTACAATCTATACCCTACACTCAATACCCTACACTCTACACTCTATACCCTACACTCTATACCATACACTCTATACCCTACACTCTATACCCTACAATATACACTCTATACCCTACACTCTACACTGTATACCATACACTCTATACCCTACAATCTATACCCTACACTCTATACCCTACACTCTATACTCTACACTATATACCCTACACTCTATACCCTACACTCTATACCCTACACTCTATAACCTACACCCTATACCCTACACTCTAAACCCTACACTCTACACCCTACACTCTATACCATACACTCTATACTCTACACTCTACACTCTATACCCTACACTCTATACCCTACACTCTATACCCTACACCCTACGTTCTATACCCTACACTCTATACCCTACACTCTACACTCTATACTCTACACTCTACACTTTACACTCTATACCCTACACTCTATACCCTACACTCTATACTCTATATTCTACACTCTATACCCTACACTCTACACTCTATACCCTACACTCTATACCCTACACTCTAATCCCTACACTCTACACTCTATACCCTACACTCTATACCCTACAGTCTATGCCCTACACTCTACACTCTATACCCTACACTCTATACCCTACACTCTATACCCTACACTCTACCCTCTACACTCTATACCCTACACTCTATACCATACACTCTATACCCTACACTCTACACTCTATTCCCTACACTCTATACCATACATTCTATACCCTACACTCTATACCCTACACTCTATACCCTACACTCTATACTCTACACTCTATACCCTACACTCTATACCCTACACTCTATACCATACACTCTATACCCTACACTCTACACTCTATTCCCTACACTCTATACCATACACTCTATACCCTACACTCTATACCCTACACTCTATACCCTACACTATACACTCCATACCCTACACTCTACACTCTATACCATACACTCTATACCCTAAACTCTATACCCTACACTGTACACTCTATACCCTACACTCTATACCCTACACTCTATACCCTACACTCTATACCCTACACTATACACTCTATACCCTACACTCTACACTCTATACCATACACTCTATACCTTAAACTCTATACCCTACACTCTACACTCTATACCCTACAATGTACACCCTACACTCTATACCCTACACTTTATACCCTACACTCTACACTCTATAACCTACACTCTATACCCTACACTCTACACCCTACACTCTATACCCTACACTCTATACCCTACACTCTACACTCTATACCCTACACTCTATACCCTACACTCTACCCTCTACACTCTATACCCTGCACTCTATACCATACACTCTATACCCTACACTCTACACTCTATTCCCTAAACTCTATACCATACACTCTATACCCTACACTCTATACCCTACACTCTATACCCTACACTCTATACTCTACACTCTATACCCTACACTCTATACCATACACTCTATACCCTACACTCTACACTCTATTCCCTACACTCTATACCATACACTCTATACCCTACACTCTATACCCTACACTCTATACCCTACACTATACACTCTATACCCTACACTCTACACTCTATACCATACACTCTATACCCTAAACTCTATACCCTACACTCTACACTCTATACCCTACACTCTATACACTACACTCTATACCCTACACTCTACACTCTATAACCTACACTCTATACCATACACTCTATACCCTACACTCTATACCATACACTCTATACCCTACACTCTACACTCTATACCCTACACTCTATACCTTACACTCTATACCCTACACTATACACTCTATACCCTACACTCTACACCATACACTCTATACCCTATACAATACACTCTATACCCTACAATCTATACCCTACACTCTATACCCTACACTCTACACTCTATACCGTACACCCTATACCATACACTCTATACCCTACACTCTATATCCTACACTCTATACCCTACACTCTACACTCTATACCCTACACTCTATACCATACACTCTAAACCCTACACTCTATACCCTACACTCTATACCCTAAACTCTACACTCGACACTCTATACCCTACACTCTATACCCTACACTCTATACCCTACACTCTACACTTTATACCCTACTCTCTATACCCTACACTCTATACCCTACACTCTATACCCTACACGCTATACCCTACACTCTATACCCTACACTCTATACTCTACACTCTATACCCTACACTCTATATCCCAACACTCTATACCCTACACTCTATACCCTACACTCTACACTCTATACTCTACACTATACACTCTATACCCTACACTCTATACCATACAATCTACACTCTATACCCTACACTCTATACCCTACACTCTACACTCTATGCCCTACACACTATACCCTACTTTCTACACTCTATACCCTACACTCTACACTCTATACCCTACACTCTATACCCTACACTCTACACTCTATACCCTACACTCTATACCGTACACTTTATACCCTGCAATCTATACCATACACTCTATACCCTACACTCTATATCATACACTCTATACCCTACACTCTACACTCTATACCCCACACTCTACACTCTATACCCTACACTCTACACCCTACACTCTATACCATACACTCTATTCCATGCACTCTATACCCTACACTCTATACCCTACACTCTACACTCTAAAATCTATACCCTACTGTCTACACTCTATACCTTACACTCTATACCAAACACTCTATACCCTACACTATATACCATACACTCTATATCATACGCTCTATACCGTACACTCTATACCCTACACTCTATACCCTACACTCTACACTCTATATTCTACACTCTATACCCTACACTCTAAACTCTATACCATACAATCTATACCCTACACTCTATACTATACACTCTACACCCTACACTCTATACCATACACTCTATGCCCTACACTCTACACTCTATAACCTACACTCTATACCCTACACTCTACACCCTACACTCTATACCATACACTCTATACCCTACACTTTATACCCTACACTCTATACCCTACACTCTACACTTTATACCCTACACTCTATACCCTATACTCTATACCCTACACTCTATACCCTACACTCTACACTCTATACCCTACACTCTATACCCTACACTATATACTCTATACCCTACACTCTATACCCTACACGCTATACCCTACACTCTATACCCTACACTCTATACCCTACACTCTATATCCCAACACTCTATACCCTACACTCTATACCCTACACTCTACACTCTATACTCTACACTATACACTCTATACCCTACACTTTATACCATACAATCTACACTCTATACCCTACAATCTATACCCTACACTCTACACTCTATGCCCTACACACTATACCCTACTTTCTACACTCTATACCCTACACTCTACACTCTATCCCCTACACTCTATACCCTACAATCTATACCATACACTCTATACCATACACTCTATACCCTACACTCTATACCCTACACTCTACACTCTATACCCTACACTCTATACCCTACACTTTATACCCTGCAATCTATACCATACACTCTATACCCTACACTCTATATCATACGCTCTATACCTTACACTCTACACTCTATACCCCACACTCTACACTCTATACCCTACACTCTACACCCTACACTCTATACCATACACTCTATTCCATGCACTCTATACCCTACACTCTATACCCTACACTCTACACTCTAAAATCTATACCCTACTCTCTACACTCTATACCTTACACTATATACCAAACACTCTATACCCTACACTATATACCATACACTCTATATCATACGCTCTATACCGTACACTCTATACCCTACACTCTATACCCTACACTCTATACCCTACACTCTATACCCTACACTCTACACTCTATATTCTACACTCTATACCCTACACTCTAAACTCTATACCATACAATCTATACCCTACACTCTATACTATACACTCTACACCCTACACTCTATACCATACACTCTATGCCCTACACTCTACACTCTATAACCTACACTCTATACCCTACACTCTACACCCTACACTCTATACCATACACTCTATACCCTACACTCTATACCCTACACTCTATACCCTACACCCTACGCTCTATACTCTACACTCTATACCCTACACTCTTCACTCTATACCCTACACTCTATTCCATACACTCTATATCCTACACTCTATACCCTACACTCTAATCCATACACTCTACACTCTATACCCTACACTCTATACCCCACACTCTATACCCTACACTCTATACCATACACTCTATACCCTACACTCTATACCCTACACTCTACACTCTAAACTCTATTCCATACACTCTATACCCTACACTCTATACCCTACACTCTATACCCTACACTCTACACTCTATACCCTACACTATATACCCTACACTCTATACCCTACACTCTACACTCTATACCCTACACTCTATACCCTACACTCTATACCCTACACTCTATACCCTACACTCTACACTCTATACCCTACACTCTACACTCTATACCCTACACTCTATACCCTACACTCTACACTCTATACCCTACACTCTATAACCTACACTCTATACCCTACACTCTACACTCTACACCCTACACTCTATACCCTACACTCTATACTCTACACTATATACCCTACACTCTATACCCTGCACTCTATACTCTATACCCTACACTCTATACCCTACACTCTATAACCTTCACCCTATACCCTACACTCTATACCCTACGCACTATACCCTACACTCTATACCCTACACTCTACACTCTATACCCTACACTCTATACCATACACTCTATACCCTACACTCTATACCCTACAATATACACTCTATACCCTACACTCTACACTGTATACCATACACTCTATACCCTACACTCTATACCCTACACTCTATACCCTACACTCTATACTCTACACTATATACCCTACACTCTATACCCTACACTCTATACCCTACACTCTATAACCTACACCCTATACCCTACACTCTATACCCTACACTCTACACCCTACACTCTATACCATACATTCTATACTCTACACTCTACACTCTATACCCTACACTCTATACCCTACACTCTATACCCTACACCCTACGTTCTATACCCTACACTCTATACCCTACACTCTACACTCTATACTCCACACTCTACACTTTACACTCTATACCCTACACTCAATACCCTACACTCTATACTCTATATTCTACACTCTATACCATACACTCTACACTCTATACCCTACACTCTATACCCTACACTCTAATCCCTACACTCTACACTCTATACCCTACACTCTATACCCTACACTCTATGCCCTACACTCTACACTCTATACCCTACACTCGATACCCTACACTCTATACCCTACACTCTACCCTCTACACTCTATACCCTACACTCTATACCATACACTCTATACCCTACACTCTACACTCTATTCCCTACACTCTTTACCATACATTCTATACCCTACACTCTATACCCTACACTCTATACCCTACACTCTATACTCTACACTCTATACCCTACACTCTATACCCTACACTCTATACCATACACTCTATACCCTACACTCTACACTCTATTCCCTACACTCTATACCATACACTCTATACCCTACACTCTATACCCTACACTCTATACCCTACACTATACACTCTATACCCTACACTCTACACTCTATACCATACACTCTATACCCTAAACTCTATACCCTACACTCTACACTCTATACCCTACACTCTATACCCTACACTCTTTACCCTACACTCTATACCCTACACTATACTCTATACCCTACACTCTACACTCTATACCATACACTCTATACCCTAAACTCTATACCCTACACTCTACACTCTATACCCTACACTCTACACCCTACACTCTATACCCTACACTTTATACCGTACACTCTACACTCTATACCCTACACTCTATACCCTACACTCTACACCCTACACTCTATACCCTACACTCTATACCCTACACTCTACACTCTATACCCTACACTCTATACCCTACACTCTATACCCTACACTCTATACCCTACACTCTACACTCTATACCCTACACTATATACCCTACACTCTATACCCTACACTCTATACCCTACACTCTACACTCTATACCCTACACTCTATACCCTACACTCTATACCCTACACTCTATACCCTACACTCTACACTCTATACCCTACACTCTACACTCTATACCCTACACTCTATACCCTACACTCTACACTCTATACCCTACACTCTATACCCTACACTCTATACCCTACACTCTACACTCTACACCCTACACTCTATACCCTACACTCTATACTCTACACTATATACCCTACACTCTATACCCTGCACTCTATACTCTATACCCTACACTCTATACCCTACACTCTATAACCTACACCCTATACCCTACACTCTATACCCTACGCACTATACCCTACACTCTATAACCTACACTCTACACTCTATACCCTACACTCTATACCATACACTCTATACCCTACACTCTATACCCTACAATATACACTCTATACCCTACACTCTACACTGTATACCATACACTCTATACCCTACACTCTATACCCTACACTCTATACCCTACACTCTATACTCTACACTATATACCCTACACTCTATACCCTACACTCTATACCCTACACTCTATAACCTACACCCTATACCCTACACTCTATACCCTACACTCTACACGCTACACTCTATACCATACACTCTATACTCTACACTCTACACTCTATACCCTACACTCTATACCCTACACTCTATACCCTACACCCTACGTTCTATACCCTACACTCTATACCCTACACTCTACACTCTATACTCTACACTCTACACTTTACACTCTATACCCTACACTCAATACCCTACACTCTATACTCTATATTCTACACTCTATACCCTACACTCTACACTCTATACCCTACACTCTATACCCTACACTCTAATCCCTACACTCTACACTCTATACCCTACACTCTATGCCCTACACTCTACACTCTATACCCTACACTCTATACCCTACACTCTATACCCTACACTCTACCCTCTACACTCTATACCCTACACTCTATACCATACACTCTATACCCTACACTCTACACTCTATTCCCTACACTCTTTACCATACATTCTATACCCTACACTCTATGCCCTACACTCTATACCCTACACTCTATACTCTACACTCTATACCCTACACTCTATACCCTACACCCTACGTTCTATACCCTACACTCTATACCCTACACTCTACACTCTATACTTCACACTCTACACTTTACACTCTATACCCTACACTCAATACCCTACACTCTATACTCTATATTCTACACTCTATACCATACACTCTACACTCTATACCCTACACTCTATACCCTACACTCTAATCCCTATACTCTACACTCTATACCCTACACTCTATACCCTACACTCTATGCCCTACACTCTACACTCTATACCCTACACTCGATACCCTACACTCTATACCCTACACTCTACCCTCTACACTCTATACCCTACACTCTATACCATACACTCTATACCCTACACTCTACACTCTATTCCCTACACTCTTTACCATACATTCTATACCCTACACTCTATACCCTACACTCTATACCCTACACTCTATACTCTACACTCTATACCCTACACTCTATACCCTACACTCTATACCATACACTCTATACCCTACACTCTACACTCTATTCCCTACACTCTATACCATACACTCTATACCCTACACTCTATACCCTACACTCTATACCCTACACTATACACTCTATACCCTACACTCTACACTCTATACCATACACTCTATACCCTAAACTCTATACCCTACACTCTACACTCTATACCCTACACTCTATACCCTACACTCTATACCCTACACTCTATACCCTACACTATACTCTATACCCTACACTCTACACTCTATACCATACACTCTATACCCTAAACTCTATACCCTACACTCTACACTCTATACCCTACACTCTACACCCTACACTCTATACCCTACACTTTATACCGTACACTCTACACTCTATACCCTACACTCTATACCCTACACTCTACACCCTACACTCTATACCCTACACTCTATACCCTACACTCTACACTCTATACCCTACACTCTATACCCTACACTCTATACCCTACACTCTATACCCTACACTCTACACTCTATACCCTACACTATATACCCTACACTCTATACCCTACACTCTATACCCTACACTCTACACTCTATACCCTACACTCTATACCCTACACTCTATACCCTACACTCTATACCCTACACTCTACACTCTATACCCTACACTCTACACTCTATACCCTACACTCTATACCCTACACTCTACACTCTATACCCTACACTCTATACCCTACACTCTATACCCTACACTCTACACTCTACACCCTACACTCTATACCCTACACTCTATACTCTACACTATATACCCTACACTCTATACCCTGCACTCTATACTCTATACCCTACACTCTATACCCTACACTCTATAACCTACACCCTATACCCTACACTCTATACCCTACGCACTATACCCTACACTCTATAACCTACACTCTACACTCTATACCCTACACTCTATACCATACACTCTATACCCTACACTCTATACCCTACAATATACACTCTATACCCTACACTCTACACTGTATACCATACACTCTATACCCTACACTCTATACCCTACACTCTATACCCTACACTCTATACTCTACACTATATACCCTACACTCTATACCCTACACTCTATACCCTACACTCTATAACCTACACCCTATACCCTACACTCTATACCCTACACTCTACACGCTACACTCTATACCATACACTCTATACTCTACACTCTACACTCTATACCCTACACTCTATACCCTACACTCTATACCCTACACCCTACGTTCTATACCCTACACTCTATACCCTACACTCTACACTCTATACTCTACACTCTACACTTTACACTCTATACCCTACACTCAATACCCTACACTCTATACTCTATATTCTACACTCTATACCCTACACTCTACACTCTATACCCTACACTCTATACCCTACACTCTAATCCCTACACTCTACACTCTATACCCTACACTCTATGCCCTACACTCTACACTCTATACCCTACACTCTATACCCTACACTCTATACCCTACACTCTACCCTCTACACTCTATACCCTACACTCTATACCATACACTCTATACCCTACACTCTACACTCTATTCCCTACACTCTTTACCATACATTCTATACCCTACACTCTATGCCCTACACTCTATACCCTACACTCTATACTCTACACTCTATACCCTACACTCTATACCCTACACTCTATACCATACACTCTATACCCTACACTCTACACTCTATTCCCTACACTCTATACTATACACTCTATACCCTACACTCTATACCCTACACTCTATACCCTACACTATACACTCTATACACTACACTCTACACTCTATACCATACACTCTATACCCTAAACTCTATACCCTACACTCTACACTCTATACCCTACACTCTATACCCTACACTCTATACCCTACACTCTAAACCCTACACTATACACTCTATACCCTACACTCTACACTCTATACCATACACTCTATACCCTAAACTCTATACCCTACACTCTACACCCTACACTCTACACCCTACACTCTATACCCTACAATTTATACCCTACACTCTACAATCTATACCCTACACTCTATACCCTACACTCTACACCCTACACTCTATACCCTACACTCTATACCCTACACTCTACACTCTATACCCTACACTCTATACCCTACACTCTACCCTCTACACTCTATACCCTGCACTCTATACCATACACTCTATACCCTACACTCTACACTCTATTCCCTAAACTCTATACCATACACTCTATACCCTACACTCTATACCCTACACTCTATACCCTACACTCTATACTCTACACTCTATACCCTACACTCTATACCATACACTCTATACCCTACACTCTACACTCTATTCCCTACACTCTATACCATACACTCTATACCCTACACTCTATACCCTACACTCTATACCCTACACTATACACTCTATACCCTACACTCTACACTCTATACCATACACTCTATACCCTAATCTCTATACCCTACACTCTACACTCTATACCCTACACTCTATACCCTACACTCTACACTCTATACCCTACACTCTATACCATACACTCTATACCCTACACTTTATACCATACACTCTATACCCTACACTCTACACTCTATACCCTACACTCTATACCTTACACTCTATACCCTACACTATACACTCTATACCCTACACTCTACACCATACACTCTATACCCTATACAATACACTCTATACCCTACAATCTATACCCTACACTCTATACCCTACACTCTACACTCTAAACCGTACACTCTATACCATACACTCTATACCCTACACTCTATATCCTACACTCTATACCCTACACTCTACACTCTATACCCTACACTCTATACCATACACTCTAAACCCTACACTCTATACCCTACACTCTATACCCTAAACTCTACACTCTATACCCTACACTCTACACTCTACACTCTATACCCTACACTCTATACCCTACACTCTATACCCTACACTCTACACTTTATACCCTACACTGTATACCCTACACTCTATACCCTACACTCTATAGCCCAACACTCTATACTGTACACTCTATACCCTACACTCTATACCCTACACTCTACACTCTATACCCTACACTCTATACCCTACATTCTAATCCCTACACTCTACACTCTATACCCTACACTCTATACCCTACACTCTATACCATACACTCTATACCCTACACTCTATACCCTACACTCTACACTCTATACCCTACACTCTACACTCTACACTCTATACCCTACACTCTATACCCTACACTCTATACTCTATACCCTACACTCTATACCCTACACTCTACACTCTATACCCTACACTCTATACCATACACTCTACACCCTACACTCTATACCATACACTCTATACCCTACACTCTACACTCTATACCCTACACTCTACACTCTATACCCTACACTCTATACCCTACACTCTATACCCTACACTATATACCCTACACTCTACACTCTATATCCTACACTCTACACTCTATACCCTACACTCTATAACATACACTCTAAACCCTACACTCTATACCCTACACTCTACACTTTATACCCTACACTCTATACCCTACACTCTATACCCTACACTCTATACCCTACACTCTACACTCTATACCCTACACTCTATAACATACACTCTATACCCTACACTCTATACCCTACACTCTATACCCTACACTATATACCCTACACTCTATACCCTACACTCTACACTCTATATCCTACACTCTACACTCTATACCCTACACTCTATAACATACACTCTAAACCCTACACTCTATACCCTACACTCTACACTTTATACCCTACACTCTATACCCTACACTCTATACCCTACACTCTATACCCTACACTCTATACCCTACACTCTACACTCTATACCCTACACTCTATAACATACACTCTATACCCTACACTCTATACCTTACACTCTATACCCTACACTCTCCACTCTACACCCTACACTCTACACTCTATACCCTACACTCTATACCCTACACTCTACACTTTATAACCTACACTCTATACCCTACACTCTATACCCTACACTCTATACCCTACACTATATACTCTATACCCTACACTCTATACCCTACAATCTATACCCTACACTCTATACCCTACACTCTATACCCTACACTCTATATCCCAACACTCTATACCCTACACTCTATACCCTACACTCTACACTATATACCCTACACTATACACTCTATACCCTACACTCTATACCATACAATCTACACTCTATACCCTACACTCTATACCCTACACTCTACACTCTATACCCTACACACTATACCCTACTTTCTACACTCTATACCCTACACTCTACACTCTATACCATACACTCTATACTCTACACTCTATACCCTACACACTATACCCTACTTTCTACACTCTATACCCTACACTCTATACCCTACACTCTACACTCTATACCTACACTCTATAACATACACTCTATACCCTACACTCTATACCTTACACTCTATACCCTACACTCTCCACTCTACACCCTACACTCTACACTATATACCCTACACTCTATACCCTACACTCTACACTCTATACCCTACACTCTACACTCTATACCCTACACTATATACTCTATACCCTACACTCTATACCCTACACTCTTTGCCCTACAATCTATACCCTACACTCTATACCCGACAGTCTATACCCTACACTCTATATTCCAACACTCTATACCCTACACTCTATTCCCTACACCCTACACTCTATACCCTACACTATACACTCTATACCCTACACTCTATACCATACAATCTACACTCTATACCCTACACTCTATACCCTACACTCTACACTCTATACCCTACACACTATACCCTACTTTCTACACTCTATACCCTACACTTTACACTCTATACCATACACTCTATACCCTACACTCTATACCCTACTCTCTATACCCTACACTATATACCCTACACTCTATACCCTACACTCTACACTCTATACCCTACACTCTATAACATACACTCTAAACCCTACACTCTATACCCTACACTCTACACTTTATACCCTACACTCTATACCCTACACTCTATACCCTACACTCTATACCCTACACTCTTTACCCTACACTCTACAGTCTATACCCTACACTCTATAACATACACTCTATACCCTACACTCTATACCTTACACTCTATACCCTACACTCTACACTCTACACCCTACACTCTACACTCTATACCCAACACTCTATACCCTACACTCTATACCCTACACTCTATACCCTACACTCTACACTTTATACCCTACACTCTATAACCTACACTCTATACCCTACACTCTATACCCTACACTCTATACACTACACTCTATACCCTACACTCTACACTCTATACCCTACACTCTATACCATACACTCTATACCCTACACTCTATACCATACACTCTATACCCTACACTCTACACTCTATACCCTACACTCTATACCTTACACTCTATACCCTACACTATACACTCTTTACCCTACACCATACACTCTATACCCTATACAATACACTCTATACCCTACAATCTATACCCTACACTCTATACCCTACACTCTACACTCTATACCCTACACTCTATACCCTACACTTTATACCCTGCAATCTATACCATACACTCTATACCCTACACTCTATATCATACACTCTATACCCTACACTCTATACCCTACACTCTATACCCCACACTCTACACTCTATACCCTACACTCTACACCCTGCACTCTATACCATACACTCTATTCCATGCACTCTATACCCTACACTCTATACCCTACACTCTACACTCTAAAATCTATACCCTACTCTCTACACTCTATACCTTACACTCTATACCAAACACTCTATACCCTACACTATATACCATACACTCTATATCATACGCTCTATACCGTACACTCTATACCCTACACTCTATACCCTACACTCTACACTCTATATTCTACACTCTATACCCTACACTCTAAACTCTATACCATACAATCTACACCCTACACTCTATACCATACACTCTATGCCCTACACTCTACACTCTATAACCTACACTCTATACCCTACACTCTACACCCTACACTCTATACCATACACTCTATACCCTACACTCTATACCCTACACTCTACACTTTATACCCTACACTCTAAACCCTACACTCTATACCCTACACTATATACTCTATACCCTACACTCTATACCCTACACGCTATACCCTACACTCTATACCCTACACTCTATACTCTACACTCTATACCCTACACTCTATATCCCAACACTCTATACCCTACACTCTATACCCTACACTCTACACTCTATACTCTACACTATACACTTTACACTCTATACCCTACAATCTATACCCTACACTCTATACCCTACACTCTACACTTTATACCCTACACTCTATAACCTACACTCTATACCCTACACTCTATACCCTACACTCTATACACTACACTCTATACCCTACACTCTACACTCTATACCCTACACTCTATACCATACACTCTATACCCTACACTCTATACCATACACTCTATACCCTACACTCTACACTCTATACCCTACACTCTATACCTTACACTCTATACCCTACACTATACACTCTTTACCCTACACCATACACTCTATACCCTATACAATACACTCTATACCCTACAATCTATACCCTACACTCTATACCCTACACTCTACACTCTATACCCTACACTCTATACCCTACACTTTATACCCTGCAATCTATACCATACACTCTATACCCTACACTCTATATCATACACTCTATACCCTACACTCTATTCCCCACACTCTACACTCTATACCCTACACTCTACACCCTGCACTCTATACCATACACTCTATTCCATGCACTCTATACCCTACACTCTATACCCTACACTCTACACTCTAAAATCTATACCCTACTCTCTACACTCTATACCTTACACTCTATACCAAACACTCTATACCCTACACTATATACCATACACTCTATATCATACGCTCTATACCGTACACTCTATACCCTACACTCTATACCCTACACTCTACACTCTATATTCTACACTCTATACCCTACACTCTATGCCCTACACTCTACACTCTATAACCTACACTCTATACCCTACACTCTACACCCTACACTTTATACCATACACTCTATACCCTACACTCTATACCCTACACTCTATACCCTACACTCTACACTTTATACCCTACACTTTAAACCCTACACTCTATACCCTACACTCTATACCCTACACTCAACACTCTATACCCTACACTCTATACCCTACACTATATACTCTATACCCTACACTCTATACCCTACACGCTATACCCTACACTCTATACCCTACACTCTATACTCTACACTCTATACCCTACACTCTATATCCCAACACTCTATACCCTACACTCTATACCCTACACTCTACACTCTATACTCTACACTATACACTCTATACCCTACACTCTATACCATACAATCTACACTCTATACCCTACACTCTATACCCTACACTCTACACTCTATGCCCTACACACTATACCCTACTTTCTACACTCTATACCCTACACTCTACACTCTATACCCTACACTCTATACCCTACAATCTATACCATACACTCTATACCATACACTCTATACCCTACACTCTATACCCTACACTCTACACTATATACCCTACACTCTATACCCTACACTTTATACCCTGCAATCTATACCATACACTCTATACCCTACACTCTATATCATACACTCTATACCCTACACTCTACACTCTATACCCCACACTCTACACTCTATACCCTACACTCTACACCCTACACTCTATACCATACACTCTATTCCATGCACTCTATACCCTACAATCTATACCCTACACTCTACACTCTAAAATCTATATCCTACTCTCTACACTCTATACCTTACACTATATACCAAACACTCTATACCCTACACTATATACCATACACTCTATATCATACGCTCTATACCATACACTCTATACCCTACACTCTATACCCTACACTCTATACCCTACACTCTACACTCTATATTCTACACTCTATACCCTACACTCTAAACTCTATACCATACAATCTATACCCTACACTCTATACTATACACTCTACACCCTACACTCTATACCATACACTCTATGCCCTACACTCTACACTCTATAACCTACACTCTATACCCTACACTCTACACCCTACACTCTATACCATACACTCTATACCCTACACTCTATACCCTACACTCTATACCCTACACCCTACGCTCTATACCCTACACTCTATACCCTACACTCTTCACTCTATACCCTACACTCTATTCCATACACTCTATATCCTACACTCTATACCCTACACTATAATCCCTACACTCTACACTCTATACCCTACACTCTATACCCCACACTCTATAATCTACACTCTATACCATACACTCTATACCCTACACTTTATACCCTACACTCTACACTCTAAACTCTATTCCATACACTCTATACCCTACACTCTATACCCTACACTCTATACCCTACACTCTACACTCTATACCCTACACTATATACCCTACACTCTATACCCTACACTCTATACCCTACACTCTACACTCTATACCCTACACTCTATACCCTACACTCTATACCCTACACTCTATACCCTACACTCTACACTCTATACCCTACACTCTACACTCTATACCCTACACTCTATACCCTACACTCTACACTCTATACCCTACACTCTATACCCTACACTCTATACCCTACACTCTACACTCTACACCCTACACTCTATACCCTACACTCTATACTCTACACTATATACCCTACACTCTATACCCTGCACTCTATACTCTATACCCTACACTCTATACCCTACACTCTATAACCTACACCCTATACCCTACACTCTATACCCTACGCACTATACCCTACACTCTATACCCTACACTCTACACTCTATACCCTACACTCTATACCATACACTCTATACCCTACACTCTATACCCTACAATATACACTCTATACCCTACACTCTACACTGTATACCATACACTCTATACCCTACACTCTATACCCTACACTCTATACCCTACACTCTATACTCTACACTATATACCCTACACTCTATACCCTACACTCTATACCCTACACTCTATAACCTACACCCTATACCCTACACTCTATACCCTACACTCTACACTCTACACTCTATACCATACACTCTATACTCGACACTCTACACTCTATACCCTACACTCTATACCCTACACTCTATACCCTACACCCTACGTTCTATACCCTACACTCTATACCCTACACTCTACACTCTATACTCTACACTCTACACTTTACACTCTATACCCTACACTCTATACCCTACACTCTATACTCTATATTCTACACTCTATACCCTACACTCTACACTCTATACCCTACACTCTATACCCTACACTCTAATCCCTACACTCTACACTCTATACCCTACACTCTATACCCTACACTCTACGCCCTACACTCTACACTCTATACCCTACACTCTATAGCCTACACTCTATACCCTACACTCTACCCTCTACACTCTATACCCTACACTCTATACCCTACACTCTACACTATATTCCCTACACTCTATACCATACAATCTATACCCTACACTCTATACCCTACACTCTATACCCTACACTCTATACTCTACACTCTATACCCTACACTCTATACCCTACACTCTATACCATACACTCTATACCCTACACTCTACACTCTATTCCCTACACTCTATACCATACACTCTATACCCTACACTTTATACCCTACACTCTATACCCTACACTCTATACTCTACACTCTATACCCTACACTCTACACTCTATTCCCTACACTCTATACCATACACTCTATACCCTACACTCTATACCCTACACTCTATACCCTACACTCTATACCCTACACTCTAATCCCTACACTCTACACTCTATACCCTACACTCTATACCCTACACTCTACGCCCTACACTCTACACTCTATACCCTACACTCTATACCCTACACTCTATACCCTACACTCTACCCTCTACACTCTATACCCTACACTCTATACCCTACACTCTACACTATATTCCCTACACTCTATACCATACAATCTATACCCTACACTCTATACCCTACACTCTATACCCTACACTCTATACTCTACACTCTATACCCTACACTCTATACCCTACACTCTGTACCCTACACTATACACTCTATACCCTACACTCTACACTCTATACCATACACTCTATACCCTAAACTCTATACCCTACACTCTACACTCTATACCCTACACTCTATACCCTACACTCTATACCCTACACTATACACTCTATACCCTATACTCTACACTCTATACCATACACTCTATACCCTAAACTCTATACCCTACACTCTACACTCTATACCCTACACTCTACACCCTACACTCTATACCCTACACTTTATACCCTACACTCTACACTCTATACCCTACACTCTATACCCTACACTCTACACCCTACACTCTATACCCTACACTCTATACCCTACACTCTACACTCTATACCCTACACTCTATAACCTACACTCTACCCTCTACACTCTATACCCTGCACTCTATACCATACACTCTATACCCTACACTCTACACTCTATTCCCTAAACTCTATACCATACACTCTATACCCTACACTCTATACCCTACACTCTATACCCTACACTGTATACTCTACACTCTATACCCTACACTCTATACCATACACTCTATACCCTACACTCTACACTCTATTCCCTACACTCTATACCATACACTCTATACCCTACACTCTATACCCTACACTCTATACCCTACACTATACACTCTATACCCTACACTCTACACTCTATACCATACACTCTATACCCTACACTCTACACTCTATTCCCTACACTCTATACCATACACTCTATACCCTACACTCTACACTCTATACTCTACACTCTACACTTTACACTCTATACCCTACACTCTATACCCTACACTCTATACTCTATATTCTACACTCTATACCCTACACTCTACACTCTATACCCTACACTCTATACCCTACACTCTAATCCCTACACTCTACACTCTATACCCTACACTCTATACCCTAAACTCTATGCCCTACACTCTACACTCTATACCCTACACTCTATAACCTACACCCTATACCCTACACTCTATACCCTACACTCTACACCCTACACTCTATACCATACACTCTATACCCTACACTCTACACTCTATTCCCTACACTCTATACCATACATTCTATACCCTACACTCTATACCCTACACTCTATACCCTACACTCTATACTCTACACTCTATACCCTACACTCTATACCCTACACTCTATACCATACACTCTATACCCTACACTCTACACTCTATTCCCTACACTCTATACCATACACTCTATACACTACACTCTATACCCTACACTCTATACCCCACACTATACACTCTATACCCTACACTCTACACTCTATACCATACACTCTATACCCTAAGCTCTATACCCTACACTCTACACTCTATACCCTACACTCTATACCCTACACTCTATACCCTACACTATACACTCTATACCCTACACTCTACACTCTATACCATACACTCTATACCCTAAACTCTATACCCTACACTCTACACTCTATACCCTACACTCTACACCCTACACTCTATACCCTACACTTTATACCCTACACTCTACACTCTATACCCTACACTCTATACCCTACACTCTATACCCTACACTCTATACCTTACACTCTATACCCTACACTATACACTCTTTACCCTACACCATACACTCTATACCCTATACAATACACTCTATACCCTACAATCTATACCCTACACTCTATACCCTACACTCTACACTCTATACCCTACACTCTATACCCTACACTTTATACCCTGCAATCTATACCATACACTCTATACCCTACACTCTATATCATACACTCTATACCCTACACTCTATACCCCACACTCTACACTCTATACAATACACTCTACACCCTGCACTCTATACCATGCACTCTATTCCTTGCACTCTATACCCTACACTCTATACCCTACACTCTACACTCTAAAATCTATACCCTACTCTCTACACTCTATACCTTACACTCTATACCAAACACTCTATACCCTACACTATATACCATACACTCTATATCATACGCTCTATACCGTACACTCTATACCCTACACTCTATACCCTACACTCTACACTCTATATTCTACACTCTATACCCTACACTCTAAACTCTATACCATACAATCTACACCCTACACTCTATACCATACACAATATGCCCTACACTCTACACTCTATAACCTACACTCTATACCCTACACTCTACACCCTACACTTTATACCATACACTCTATACCCTACACTCTATACCCTACACTCTATACCCTACACTCTACACTTTATACCCTACACTCTAAACCCTACACTCTATACCCTACACTCTATACCCTACACTCAACACTCTATACCCTACACTCTATACCCTACACTATATACTCTATACCCTACACTCTATACCCTACACGCTATACCCTACACTCTATACCCTACACTCTATACTCTACACTCTATACCCTACACTCTATATCCCAACACTCTATACCCTACACTCTATACCCTACACTCTACACTCTATACTCTACACTATACACTCTATACCCTACACTCTATACCATACAATCTACACTCTATACCCTACACTCTATACCCTACACTCTACACTCCATACCCTACACTCTATACCCTACACTCTAATCCCTACACTCTACACTCTATACCCTACTCTCTATACCCTACACTCTACGCCCTACACTCTACACTCTATACCCTACACTCTATACCCTACACTCTATACCCTACACTCTACCCTCTACACTCTATACCCTACACTCTATACCCTACACTCTACACTATATTCCCTACACTCTATACCATACAATCTATACCCTACACTCTATACCCTACACTCTATACCCTACACTCTATACTCTACACTCTATACCCTACACTCTATACCCTACACTCTATACCATACACTCTATACCCTACACTCTACACTCTATTCCCTACACTCTATACCATACACTCTATACCCTACACTCTATACCCTACACTCTATACCCTACACTCTATACTCTACACTCTATACCCTACACTCTACACTCTATTCCCTACACTCTATACCATACACTCTATACCCTACACTCTATACCCTACACTCTATACCCTACACTCTATACCCTACACTCTAATCCCTACACTCTACACTCTATACCCTACACTCTATACCCTACACTCTACGCCCTACACTCTACACTCTATACCCTACACTCTATACCCTACACTCTATACCCTACACTCTACCCTCTACACTCTATACCCTACACTCTATACCCTACATTCTACACTATATTCCCTACACTCTATACCATACAATCTATACCCTACACTCTATACCCTACACTCTATACCCTACACTCTATACTCTACACTCTATACCCTACACTCTATACCCTACACTCTGTACCCTACACTATACACTCTATACCCTACACTCTACACTCTATACCATACACTCTATACCCTAAACTCTATACCCTACACTCTACACTCTATACCCTACACTCTATACCCTACACTCTATACCCTACACTATACACTCTATACCCTACACTCTACACTCTATACCATACACTCTATACCCTAAACTCTATACCCTACACTCTACACTCTATACCCTACACTCTACACCCTACACTCTATACCCTACACTTTATACCCTACACTCTACACTCTATACCCTACACTCTACACCCTACACTCTACACCCTACACTCTATACCCTACACTCTATACCCTACACTCTACACTCTATACCCTACACTCTATAACCTACACTCTACCCTCTACACTCTATACCCTGCACTCTATACCATACACTCTATACCCTACACTCTACACTCTATTCCCTAAACTCTATACCATACACTCTATACCCTACACTCTATACCCTACACTCTATACCCTACACTCTATACTCTACACTCTATACCCTACACTCTATACCATACACTCTATACCCTACACTCTACACTCTATTCCCTACACTCTATACCATACACTCTATACCCTACACTCTATACCCTACACTCTATACCCTACACTATACACTCTATACCCTACACTCTACACTCTATACCATACACTCTATACCCTACACTCTACACTCTATTCCCTACACTCTATACCATACACTCTATACCCTACACTCTACACGCTATACTCTACACTCTACACTTTACACTCTATACCCTACACTCTATACCCTACACTCTATACTCTATATTCTACACTCTATACCCTACACTCTACACTCTATACCCTACACTCTATACCCTACACTCTAATCCCTACACTCTACAATCTATACCCTACACTCTATACCCTACACTCTATGCCCTACACTCTACACTCTATACCCTACACTCTATAACCTACACCCTATACCCTACACTCTATACCCTACACTCTACACCCTACACTCTATACCATACACTCTATACCCTACACTCTACACTCTATTCCCTACACTCTATACCATACATTCTATACCCTACACTCTATACCCTACACTCTATATCCTACACTCTATACTCTACACTCTATACCCTACACTCTATACCCTACACTCTATACCATACACTCTATACCCTACACTCTACACTCTATTCCCTACACTCTATACCATACACTCTATACACTACACTCTATACCCTACACTCTATACCCTACACTATACACTCTATACCCTACACTCTACACTCTATACCATACACTCTATACCCTAAGCTCTATACCCTACACTCTACACTCTATACCCTACACTCTATACCCTACACTCTATACCCTACACTATACACTCTATACCCTACACTCTACACTCTATACCATACACTCTATACCCTAAACTCTATACCCTACACTCTACACTCTATACCCTACACTCTACACCCTACACTCTATACCCTACACTTTATACCCTACACTCTACACTCTATACCCTACACTCTATACCCTACACTCTATACCCTACACTCTATACCTTACACTCTATACCCTACACTATACACTCTTTACCCTACACCATACACTCTATACCCTATACAATACACTCTATACCCTACAATCTATACCCTACACTCTATACCCTACACTCTACACTCTATACCCTACACTCTATACCCTACACTTTATACCCTGCAATCTATACCATACACTCTATACCCTACACTCTATATCATACACTCTATACCCTACACTCTATACCCCACACTCTACACTCTATACCCTACACTCTACACCCTGCACTCTATACCATGCACTCTATTCCATGCACTCTATACCCTACACTCTATACCCTACACTCTACACTCTAAAATCTATACCCTACTCTCTACACTCTATACCTTACACTCTATACCAAACACTCTATACCCTACACTATATACCATACACTCTATATCATACGCTCTATACCGTACACTCTATACCCTACACTCTATACCCTACACTCTACACTCTATATTCTACACTCTATACCCTACACTCTAAACTCTATACCATACAATCTACACCCTACACTCTATACCATACACTCTATGCCCTACACTCTACACTCTATAACCTACACTCTATACCCTACACTCTACACCCTACACTTTATACCATACACTCTATACCCTACACTCTATACCCTACACTCTATACCCTACACTCTACACTTTATACCCTACACTTTAAACCCTACACTCTATACCCTACACTCTATACCCTACACTCAACACTCTATACCCTACACTCTATACCCTACACTATATACTCTATACCCTACACTCTGTACCCTACACGCTATACCCTACACTCTATACCCTACACTCTATACTCTACACTCTATACCCTACACTCTATATCCCAACACTCTATACCCTACACTCTATACCCTACACTCTACACTCTATACTCTACACTATACACTCTATACCCTACACTCTATACCATACAATCTACACTCTATACCCTACACTCTATACCCTACACTCTACACTCTATGCCCTACACACTATACCCTACTTTCTACACTCTATACCCTACACTCTACACTCTATACCCTACACTCTATACCCTACAATCTATACCATACACTCTATACCATACACTCTATTCCATGCACTCTATACCCTACACTCTATACCCTACACTCTACACTCTAAAATCTATATCCTACTCTCTACACTCTATACCTTACACTATATACCAAACACTCTATACCCTACACTATATACCATACACTCTATATCATACGCTCTATACCATACACTCTATACCCTACACTCTATACCCTACACTCTATACCCTACACTCTACACTCTATATTCTACACTCTATACCCTACACTCTAAACTCTATACCATACAATCTATACCCTACACTCTATACTATACACTCTACACCCTACACTCTATACCATACACTCTATGCCCTACACTCTACACTCTATAACCTACACTCTATACCCTACACTCTACACCCTACACTCTATACCATACACTCTATACCCTACACTCTATACCCTACACTCTATACCCTACACCCTACGCTCTATACCCTACACTCTATACCCTACACTCTTCACTCTATACCCTACACTCTATTCCATACACTCTATATCCTACACTCTATACCCTACACTATAATCCCTACACTCTACACTCTATACCCTACACTCTATACCCCACACTCTATACCCTACACTCTATACCATACACTCTATACCCTACACTCTATACCCTACACTCTACACTCTAAACTCTATTCCATACACTCTATACCCTACACTCTATACCCTACACTCTATACCCTACACTCTACACTCTATACCCTACACTATATACCCTACACTCTATACCCTACACTCTATACCCTACACTCTACACTCTATACCCTACACTCTATAACCTACACCCTATACCCTACACTCTATACCCTACACTCTACACCCTACACTCTATACCATACACTCTATACCCTACACTCTACACTCTATTCCCTACACTCTATACCATACATTCTATACCCTACACTCTATACCCTACACTCTATACCCTACACTCTATACTCTACACTCTATACCCTACACTCTATACCCTACACTCTATACCATACACTCTATACCCTACACTCTACACTCTATTCCCTACACTCTATACCATACACTCTATACACTACACTCTATACCCTACACTCTATACCCTACACTATACACTCTATACCCTACACTCTACACTCTATACCATACACTCTATACCCTAAGCTCTATACCCTACACTCTACACTCTATACCCTACACTCTATACCCTACACTCTATACCCTACACTATACACTCTATACCCTACACTCTACACTCTATACCATACACTCTATACCCTAAACTCTATACCCTACACTCTACACTCTATACCCTACACTCTACACCCTACACTCTATACCCTACACTTTATACCCTACACTCTACACTCTATACCCTACACTCTATACCCTACACTCTATACCCTACACTCTATACCTTACACTCTATACCCTACACTATACACTCTTTACCCTACACCATACACTCTATACCCTATACAATACACTCTATACCCTACAATCTATACCCTACACTCTATACCCTACACTCTACACTCTATACCCTACACTCTATACCCTACACTTTATACCCTGCAATCTATACCATACACTCTATACCCTACACTCTATATCATACACTCTATACCCTACACTCTATACCCCACACTCTACACTCTATACAATACACTCTACACCCTGCACTCTATACCATGCACTCTATTCCATGCACTCTATACCCTACACTCTATACCCTACACTCTACACTCTAAAATCTATACCCTACTCTCTACACTCTATACCTTACACTCTATACCAAACACTCTATACCCTACACTATATACCATACACTCTATATCATACGCTCTATACCGTACACTCTATACCCTACACTCTATACCCTACACTCTACACTCTATATTCTACACTCTATACCCTACACTCTAAACTCTATACCATACAATCTACACCCTACACTCTATACCATACACTCTATGCCCTACACTCTACACTCTATAACCTACACTCTATACCCTACACTCTACACCCTAGACTTTATACCATACACTCTATACCCTACACTCTATACCCTACACTCTATACCCTACACTCTACACTTTATACCCTACACTCTAAACCCTACACTCTATACCCTACACTCTATACCCTACACTCAACACTCTATACCCTACACTCTATACCCTACACTATATACTCTATACCCTACACTCTATACCCTACACGCTATACCCTACACTCTATACCCTACACTCTATACTCTACACTCTATACCCTACACTCTATATCCCAACACTCTATACCCTACACTCTATACCCTACACTCTACACTCTATACTCTACACTATACACTCTATACCCTACACTCTATACCATACAATCTACACTCTATACCCTACACTCTATACCCTACACTCTACACTCTATACCCTACACTCTGTACCCTACACTCTAATCCCTACACTCTACACTCTATACCCTACTCTCTATACCCTACACTCTACGCCCTACACTCTACACTCTATACCCTACACTCTATACCCTACACTCTATACCCTACACTCTACCCTCTACACTCTATACCCTACACTCTATACCCTACACTCTACACTATATTCCCTACACTCTATACCATACAATCTATACCCTACACTCTATACCCTACACTCTATACCCTACACTCTATACTCTACACTCTATACCCTACACTCTATACCCTACACTCTATACCATACACTCTATACCCTACACTCTACACTCTATTCCCTACACTCTATACCATACACTCTATACCCTACACTCTATACCCTACACTCTATACCCTACACTCTATACTCTACACTCTATACCCTACACTCTACACTCTATTCCCTACACTCTATACCATACACTCTATACCCTACACTCTATACCCTACACTCTATACCCTACACTCTATACCCTACACTCTAATCCCTACACTCTACACTCTATACCCTACACTCTATACCCTACACTCTACGCCCTACACTCTACACTCTATACCCTACACTCTATACCCTACACTCTATACCCTACACTCTACCCTCTACACTCTATACCCTACACTCTATACCCTACACTCTACACTATATTCCCTACACTCTATACCATACAATCTATACCCTACACTCTATACCCTACACTCTATACCCTACACTCTATACTCTACACTCTATACCCTACACTCTATACCCTACACTCTGTACCCTACACTATACACTCTATACCCTACACTCTACACTCTATACCATACACTCTATACCCTAAACTCTATACCCTACACTCTACACTCTATACCCTACACTCTATACCCTACACTCTATACCCTACACTATACACTCTATACCCTACACTCTACACTCTATACCATACACTCTATACCCTAAACTCTATACCCTACACTCTACACTCTATACCCTACACTCTACACCCTACACTCTATACCCTACACTTTATACCCTACACTCTACACTCTATACCCTACACTCTATACCCTACACTCTACACCCTACACTCTATACCCTACACTCTATACCCTACACTCTACACTCTATACCCTACACTCTATAACCTACACTCTACCCTCTACACTCTATACCCTGCACTCTATACCATACACTCTATACCCTACACTCTACACTCTATTCCCTAAACTCTATACCATACACTCTATACCCTACACTCTATACCCTACACTCTATACCCTACACTCTATACTCTACACTCTATACCCTACACTCTATACCATACACTCTATACCCTACACTCTACACTCTATTCCCTACACTCTATACCATACACTCTATACCCTACACTCTATACCCTACACTCTATACCCTACACTATACACTCTATACCCTACACTCTACACTCTATACCATACACTCTATACCCTACACTCTACACTCTATTCCCTACACTCTATACCATACACTCTATACCCTACACTCTACACTCTATACTCTACACTCTACACTTTACACTCTATACCCTACACTCTATACCCTACACTCTATACTCTATATTCTACACTCTATACCCTACACTCTACACTCTATACCCTACACTCTATACCCTACACTCTAATCCCTACACTCTACACTCTATACCCTACACTCTATACCCTACACTCTATGCCCTACACTCTACACTCTATACCCTACACTCTATAACCTACACCCTATACCCTACACTCTATACCCTACACTCTACACCCTACACTCTATACCATACACTCTATACCCTACACTCTACACTCTATTCCCTACACTCTATACCATACATTCTATACCCTACACTCTATACCCTACACTCTATACCCTACACTCTATACTCTACACTCTATACCCTACACTCTATACCCTACACTCTATACCATACACTCTATACCCTACACTCTACACTCTATTCCCTACACTCTATACCATACACTCTATACACTACACTCTATACCCTACACTCTATACCCTACACTATACACTCTATACCCTACACTCTACACTCTATACCATACACTCTATACCCTAAGCTCTATACCCTACACTCTACACTCTATACCCTACACTCTATACCCTACACTCTATACCCTACACTATACACTCTATACCCTACACTCTACACTCTATACCATACACTCTATACCCTAAACTCTATACCCTACACTCTACACTCTATACCCTACACTCTACACCCTACACTCTATACCCTACACTTTATACCCTACACTCTACACTCTATACCCTACACTCTATACCCTACACTCTATACCCTACACTCTATACCTTACACTCTATACCCTACACTATACACTCTTTACCCTACACCATACACTCTATACCCTATACAATACACTCTATACCCTACATTCTATACCCTACACTCTATACCCTACACTCTACACTCTATACCCTACACTCTATACCCTACACTTTATACCCTGCAATCTATACCATACACTCTATACCCTACACTCTATATCATACACTCTATACCCTACACTCTATACCCCACACTCTACACTCTATACCCTACACTCTACACCCTGCACTCTATACCATGCACTCTATTCCATGCACTCTATACCCTACACTCTATACCCTACACTCTACACTCTAAAATCTATACCCTACTCTCTACACTCTATACCTTACACTCTATACCAAACACTCTATACCCTACACTATATACCATACACTCTATATCATACGCTCTATACCGTACACTCTATACCCTACACTCTATACCCTACACTCTACACTCTATATTCTACACTCTATACCCTACACTCTAAACTCTATACCATACAATCTACACCCTACACTCTATACCATACACTCTATGCCCTACACTCTACACTCTATAACCTACACTCTATACCCTACACTCTACACCCTACACTTTATACCATACACTCTATACCCTACACTCTATACCCTACACTCTATACCCTACACTCTACACTTTATACCCTACACTTTAAACCCTACACTCTATACCCTACACTCTATACCCTACACTCAACACTCTATACCCTACACTCTATACCCTACACTATATACTCTATACCCTACACTCTATACCCTACACGCTATACCCTACACTCTATACCCTACACTCTATACTCTACACTCTATACCCTACACTCTATATCCCAACACTCTATACCCTACACTCTTTACCCTACACTCTACACTCTATACTCTACACTATACACTCTATACCCTACACTCTATACCATACAATCTACACTCTATACCCTACACTCTATACCCTACACTCTACACTCTATGCCCTACACACTATACCCTACTTTCTACACTCTATACCCTACACTCTACACTCTATACCCTACACTCTATACCCTACAATCTATACCATACACTCTATACCATACACTCTATTCCATGCACTCTATACCCTACACTCTATACCCTACACTCTACACTCTAAAATCTATATCCTACTCTCTACACTCTATACCTTACACTATATACCAAACACTCTATACCCTACACTATATACCATACACTCTATATCATACGCTCTATACCATACACTCTATACCCTACACTCTATACCCTACACTCTATACCCTACACTCTACACTCTATATTCTACACTCTATACCCTACACTCTAAACTCTATACCATACAATCTATACCCTACACTCTATACTATACACTCTACACCCTACACTCTATACCATACACTCTATGCCCTACACTCTACACTCTATAACCTACACTCTATACCCTACACTCTACACCCTACACTCTATACCATACACTCTATACCCTACACTCTATACCCTACACTCTATACCCTACACCCTACGCTCTATACCCTACACTCTATACCCTACACTCTTCACTCTATACCCTACACTCTATTCCATACACTCTATATCCTACACTCTATACCCTACACTATAATCCCTACACTCTACACTCTATACCGTACACTCTATACCCCACACTCTATACCCTACACTCTATACCATACACTCTATACCCTACACTCTATACCCTACACTCTACACTCTAAACTCTATTTCATACACTCTATACCCTACACTCTATACCCTACACTCTATACCCTACACTCTACACTCTATACCCTACACTATATACCCTACACTCTATACCCTACACTCTATACCCTACACTCTACACTCTATACCCTACACTCTATACCCTACACTCTATACCCTACACTCTATACCCTACACTCTACACTCTATACCCTACACTCTACACTCTATACCCTACACTCTATACCCTACACTCTACACTCTATACCCTACACTCTATACCCTACACTCTATACCCTACACTCTACACTCTACACCCTACACTCTATACCCTACACTCTATACTCTACACTATATACCCTACACTCTATACCCTGCACTCTATACTCTATACCCTACACTCTATACCCTACACTCTATAACCTACACCCTATACCCTACACTCTATACCCTACGCACTATACCCTACACTCTATACCCTACACTCTACACTCTATACCCTACACTCTATACCATACACTCTATACCCTACACTCTATACCCTACAATATACACTCTATACCCTACACTCTACACTGTATACCATACACTCTATACCCTACACTCTATACCCTACACTCTATACCCTACACTCTATACTCTACACTATATACCCTACACTCTATACCCTACACTCTATACCCTACACTCTATAACCTACACCCTATACCCTACACTCTATACCCTACACTCTACACCCTACACTCTATACCATACACTCTATACTCGACACTCTACACTCTATACCCTACACTCTATACCCTACACTCTATACCCTACACCCTACGTTCTATACCCTACACTCTATACCCTACACTCTATACTCTACACTCTACACTTTACACTCTATACCCTACACTCTATACTCTATATTCTACACTCTATACCCTACACTCTACACTCTATACCCTACACTCTATACCCTACACTCTAATCCCTACACTCTACACTCTATACCCTACACTCTATACCCTACACTCTACGCCCTACACTCTACACTCTATACCCTACACTCTATACCCTACACTCTATACCCTACACTCTACCCTCTACACTCTATACCCTACACTCTATACCCTACACTCTACACTATATTCCCTACACTCTATACCATACAATCTATACCCTACACTCTATACCCTACACTCTATACCCTACACTCTATACTCTACACTCTATACCCTACACTCTATACCCTACACTCTATACCATACACTCTATACCCTACACTCTACACTCTATTCCCTACACTCTATACCATACACTCTATACCCTACACTCTATACCCTACACTCTATACCCTACACTCTATACTCTACACTCTATACCCTACACTCTACACTCTATTCCCTACACTTTATACCATACACTCTATACCCTACACTCTATACCCTACACTCTATACCCTACACTCTATACCCTATACTCTAACCCCTACACTCTACACTCTATACCCTACACTCTATACCCTACACTCTACGCCCTACACTCTACACTCTATACCCTACACTCTATACCCTACACTCTATACCCTACACTCTACCCTCTACACTCTATACCCTACACTCTATACCCTACACTCTACACTATATTCCCTACACTCTATACCATACAATCTATACCCTACACTCTATACCCTACACTCTATACCCTACACTCTATACTCTACACTCTATACCCTACACTCTATACCCTACACTCTGTACCCTACACTATACACTCTATACCCTACACTCTACACTCTATACCATACACTCTATACCCTAAACTCTATACCCTACACTCTGCACTCTATACCCTACACTCTATACCCTACACTCTATACCCTACACTATACACTCTATACCCTACACTCTACACTCTATACCATACACTCTATACCCTAAACTCTATACCCTACACTCTACACTCTATACCCTACACTCTACACCCTACACTCTATACCCTACACTTTATACCCTACACTCTACACTCTATACCCTACACTCTATACCCTACACTCTACACCCTACACTCTATACCCTACACTCTATACCCTACACTCTACACTCTATACCCTACACTCTATAACCTACACTCTACCCTCTACACTCTATACCCTGCACTCTATACCATACACTCTATACCCTACACTCTACACTCTATTCCCTAAACTCTATACCATACACTCTATACCCTACACTCTATACCCTACACTCTATACCCTACACTCTATACTCTACACTCTATACCCTACACTCTATACCATACACTCTATACCCTACACTCTACACTCTATTCCCTACACTCTATACCATACACTCTATACCCTACACTCTATACCCTACACTCTATACCCTACACTATACACTCTATACCCTACACTCTACACTCTATACCATACACTCTATTCCCTACACTCTATACCATACACTCTATACCCTACACTCTACACTCTATACTCTACACTCTACACTTTACACTCTATACCCTACACTCTATACCCTACACTCTATACTCTATATTCTACACTCTATACCCTACACTCTACACTCTATACCCTACACTCTATACCCTACACTCTAATCTCTACACTCTACACTCTATACCCTACACTCTATACCCTACACTCTATGCCCTACACTCTACACTCTATACCCTACACTCTATAACCTACACCCTATACCCTACACTCTATACCCTACACTCTACACCCTACACTCTATACCATACACTCTATACCCTACACTCTACACTCTATTCCCTACACTCTATACCATACATTCTATACCCTACACTCTATACCCTACACTCTATACCCTACACTCTATACTCTACACTCTATACCCTACACTCTATACCCTACACTCTATACCATACACTCTATACCCTACACTCTACACTCTATTCCCTACACTCTATACCATACACTCTATACACTACACTCTATACCCTACACTCTATACCCTACACTATACACTCTATACCCTACACTCTACACTCTATACCATACACTCTATACCCTAAGCTCTATACCCTACACTCTACACTCTATACCCTACACTCTATACCCTACACTCTATACCCTACACTATACACTCTATACCCTCCCATTCTACACTCTATACCATACACTCTATACCCTAAACTCTATACCCTACACTCTATACCCCACACTCTACACTCTATACCCTACACTCTACACCCTGCACTCTATACCTTACACTCTATACCAGACACTCTATACCCTACACTATATACCATACACTCTATATCATACGCTCTATACCGTACACTCTATACCCTACACTCTATACCCTACACTCTACACTCTATATTCTACACTCTATACCCTACACTCTAAACTCTATACCATACAATCTACACCCTACACTCTATACCATACACTCTATGCCCTACACTCTACACTCTATAACCTACACTCTATACCCTACACTCTACACCCTACACTTTATACCATACACTCTATACCCTACACTCTATACCCTACACTCTATACCCTACACTCTACACTTTATACCCTACACTCTAAACCCTACACTCTATACCCTACACTCTATACCCTACACTCAACACTCTATACCCTACACTCTATACCCTACACTATATACTCTATACCCTACACTCTATACCCTACACGCTATACCCTACACTCTATACCCTACACTCTATACTCTACACTCTATACCCTACACTCTATATCCCAACACTCTATACCCTACACTCTATACCCTACACTCTACACTCTATACTCTACACTATACACTCTATACCCTACACTCTATACCATACAATCTACACTCTATACCCTACACTCTATACCCTACACTCTACACTCTATGCCCTACACACTGTACCCTACTTTCTACACTCTATACCCTACACTCTACACTCTATACCCTACACTCTATACCCTACAATCTATACCATACACTCTATACCATACACTCTATACCCTACACTCTATACCCTACACTCTACACTCTATACCCTACACTCTATACCCTACACTTTATACCCTGCAATCTATACCATACACTCTATACCCTACACTCTATATCATACACTCTATACCCTACACTCTACACTCTATACCCCACACTCTACACTCTATACCCTACACTCTACACCCTACACTCTATACCATACACTCTATTCCATGCACTCTATACCCTACACTCTATACCCTACACTCTACACTCTAAAATCTATATCCTACTCTCTACACTCTATACCTTACACTATATACCAAACACTCTATACCCTACACTATATACCATACACTCTATATCATACGCTCTATACCATACACTCTATACCCTACACTCTATACCCTACACTCTATACCCTACACTCTACACTCTATATTCTACACTCTATACCCTACACTCTAAACTCTATACCATACAATCTATACCCTACACTCTATACTATACACTCTACACCCTACACTCTATACCATACACTCTATGCCCTACACTCTACACTCTATAACCTACACTCTATACCCTACACTCTACACCCTACACTCTATACCATACACTCTATACCCTACACTCTATACCCTACACTCTATACCCTACACCCTACGCTCTATACCCTACACTCTATACCCTACACTCTTCACTCTATACCCTACACTCTATTCCATACACTCTATATCCTACACTCTATACCCTACACTATAATCCCTACACTCTACACTCTATACCCTACACTCTATACCCCACACTCTATACCCTACACTCTATACCATACACTCTATACCCTACACTCTATACCCTACACTCTACACTCTAAACTCTATTCCATACACTCTATACCCTACACTCTATACCCTACACTCTATACCCTACACTCTACACTCTATACCCTACACTATATACCCTACACTCTATACCCTACACTCTATACCCTACACTCTACACTCTATACCCTACACTCTATACCCTACACTCTATACCCTACACTCTATACCCTACACTCTACACTCTATACCCTACACTCTACACTCTATACCCTACACTCTATACCCTACACTCTACACTCTATACCCTACACTCTATACCCTACACTCTATACCCTACACTCTACACTCTACACCCTACACTCTATACCCTACACTCTATACTCTACACTATATACCCTACACTCTATACCCTGCACTCTATACTCTATACCCTACACTCTATACCCTACACTCTATAACCTACACCCTATACCCTACACTCTATACCCTACGCACTATACCCTACACTCTATACTCTACACTCTACACTCTATACCCTACACTCTATACCATACACTCTATACCCTACACTCTATACCCTACAATATACACTCTATACCCTACACTCTACACTGTATACCATACACTCTATACCCTACACTCTATACCCTACACTCTATACCCTACACTCTATACTCTACACTATATACCCTACACTCTATACCCTACACTCTATACCCTACACTCTATAACCTACACCCTATACCCTACACTCTATACTCTACACTCTACACCCTACACTCTATACCATACACTCTATACTCGACACTCTACACTCTATACCCTACACTCTATACCCTACACTCTATACCCTACACCCTACGTTCTATACCCTACACTCTATACCCTACACTCTACACTCTATACTCTACACTCTACACTTTACACTCTATACCCTACACTCTATACCCTACACTCTATACTCTATATTCTACACTCTATACCCTACACTCTACACTCTATACCCTACACTCTATACCCTACACTCTAATCCCTACACTCTACACTCTATACCCTACACTCTATACCCTACACTCTACGCCCTACACTCTACACTCTATACCCTACACTCTATACCCTACACTCTATACCCTACACTCTACCCTCTACACTCTATACCCTACACTCTATACCATACACTCTATACCCTACACTCTACACTATATTCCCTACACTCTATACCATACATTCTATACCCTACACTCTATACCCTACACTCTATACCCTACACTCTATACTCTACACTCTATACCCTACACTCTATACCCTACACTCTATACCATACACTCTATACCCTACACTCTACACTCTATTCCCTACACTCTATACCATACACTCTATACCCTACACTCTATACCCTACACTCTATACCCTACACTATACACTCTATACCCTACACTCTACACTCTATACCATACACTCTATACCCTAAACTCTATACCCTACACTCTACACTCTATACCCTACACTCTATACCCTACACTCTATACCCTACACTATACACTCTATACCCTACACTCTACACTCTATACCATACACTCTATACCCTAAACTCTATACCCTACACTCTACACTCTATACCCTACACTCTACACCCTACACTCTATACCCTACACTTTATACCCTACACTCTACACTCTATACCCTACACTCTATACCCTACACTCTACACCCTACACTCTATACCCTACACTCTATACCCTACACTCTACACTCTATACCCTACACTCTATAACCTACACTCTACCCTCTACACTCTATACCCTGCACTCTATACCATACACTCTATACCCTACACTCTACACTCTATTCCCTAAACTCTATACCATACACTCTATACCCTACACTCTATACCCTACACTCTATACCCTACACTCTATACTCTACACTCTATACCCTACACTCTATACCATACACTCTATACCCTACACTCTACACTCTATTCCCTACACTCTATACCATACACTCTATACCCTACACTCTATACCCTACACTCTATACCCTACACTATACACTCTATACCCTACACTCTACACTCTATACCATACACTCTATACCCTACACTCTACACTCTATTCCCTACACTCTATACCATACACTCTATACCCTACACTCTACACTCTATACTCTACACTCTACACTTTACACTCTATACCCTACACTCTATACCCTACACTCTATACTCTATATTCTACACTCTATACCCTACACTCTACACTCTATACCCTACACTCTATACCCTACACTCTAATCCCTACACTCTACACTCTATACCCTACACTCTATACCCTACACTCTATGCCCTACACTCTACACTCTATACCCTACACTCTATAACCTACACCCTATACCCTACACTCTATACCCTACACTCTACACCCTACACTCTATACCATACACTCTATACCCTACACTCTACACTCTATTCCCTACACTCTATACCATACATTCTATACCCTACACTCTATACCCTACACTCTATACCCTACACTCTATACTCTACACTCTATACCCTACACTCTATACCCTACACTCTATACCATACACTCTATACCCTACACTCTACACTCTATTCCCTACACTCTATACCATACACTCTATACACTACACTCTATACCCTACACTCTATACCCTACACTATACACTCTATACCCTACACTCTACACTCTATACCATACACTCTATACCCTAAGCTCTATACCCTACACTCTACACTCTATACCCTACACTCTATACCCTACACTCTATACCCTACACTATACACTCTATACCCTACACTCTACACTCTATACCATACACTCTATACCCTAAACTCTATACCCTACACTCTACACTCTATACCCTACACTCTACACCCTACACTCTATACCCTACACTTTATACCCTACACTCTACACTCTATACCCTACACTCTATACCCTACACTCTACACCCTACACTCTATACCCTACACTCTATACCCTACACTCTACACTCTATACCCTACACTCTATACCCTACACTCTACCCTCTACACTCTATACCCTGCACTCTATACCATACACTCTATACCCTACACTCTACACTCTATTCCCTAAACTCTATACCATACACTCTATACCCTACACTCTATACCCTACACTCTATACCCTACACTCTATACTCTACACTCTATACCCTACACTCTATACCATACACTCTATACCCTACACTCTACACTCTATTCCCTACACTCTATACCATACACTCTATTCCCTACACTCTATACCCTACACTCTATACCCTACACTATACACTCTATACCCTACACTCTACACTCTATACCATACACTCTATACCCTAAACTCTATACCCTACACTCTACACTCTATACCCTACACTCTATACACTACACTCTGTACCCTACACTCTACACTCTATACCCTACACTCTATACCATACACTCTATACCCTACACTCTATACTATACACTCTATACCCTACACTCTACACTCTATACCCTACACTCTATACCTTACACTCTATACCCTACACTATACACTCTATACCCTACACTCTACACCATACACTCTATACCCTATACAATACACTCTATACCCTACAATCTATACACTACACTCTATACCCTACACTCTACACTCTATACCGTACACTCTATACCATACACTCTATACCCTACACTCTATATCCTACACTCTATACCCTACACTCTACACTCTATACCCTACACTCTATACCATACACTCTAAACCCTACACTCTATACCCTACACTCTATACCCTAAACTCTACACTCTATACCCTACACTCTACACTCTACACTCTATACCCTACACTCTATACCCTACACTCTATACCCTACACTCTACACTTTATACCCTACTCTCTATACCCTACACTCTATACCCTACACTCTATACCCTACACGCTATACCCTACACTCTATACCCTACACTCTATACTCTACACTCTATACCCTACACTCTATATCCCAACACTCTATACCCTACACTCTATACCCTACACTCTACACTCTATACTCTACACTATACACTCTATACCCTACACTCTATACCATACAATCTACACTCTATACCCTACACTCTATACCCTACACTCTACACTCTATGCCCTACACACTATACCCTACTTTCTACACTCTATACCCTACACTCTACACTCTATACCCTACACTCTATACCCTACACTCTACACTCTATACCCTACACTCTATACCCTACACTCTACACTCTATACCCTACACTCTATACCGTACACTTTATACCCTGCAATCTATACCATACACTCTATACCCTACACTCTATATCATACACTCTATACCCTACACTCTACACCCTACACTCTATACCATACACTCTATTCCATGCACTCTATACCCTACACTCTATACCCTACACTATAATCCCTACACTCTACACTCTATACCCTACACTCTATACCCCACACTCTATACCCTACACTCTATACCATACACTCTATACCCTACACTATATACCATACACTCTATATTGTACGCTCTATACCGTACACTCTATACCCTACACTCTACACTCTATATTCTACACTCTATACCCTACACTCTAAACTCTATACCATACAATCTATACCCTACACTCTATACTATACACTCTACACCCTACACTCTATACCATACACTCTATGCCCTACACTCTACACTCTATAACCTACACTCTATACCCTACACTCTACACCCTACACTCTATACCATACACTCTATACCCTACACTCTATACCCTACACTCTATACCCTACACTCTACACTTTATACCCTACACTCTATACCCTATACCCTACACTCTATACCCTACACTCTACACTCTATACCCTACACTCTATACCCTACACTATATACTCTATACCCTACACTCTATACCCTACACGCTATACCCTACACTCTATACCCTACACTCTATACTCTACACTCTATACCCTACACTCTATATCCCAACACTCTATACCCTACACTCTATACCCTACACTCTACACTCTATACTCTACACTATACACTCTATACCCTACACTTTATACCATACAATCTACACTCTATACCCTACAATCTATACCCTACACTCTACACTCTATGCCCTACACACTATACCCTACTTTCTACACTCTATACCCTACACTCTACACTCTATACCCTACACTCTATACCCTACAATCTATACCATACACTCTATACCATTCACTCTATACCCTACACTCTATACCCTACACTCTACACTCTATACCCTACACTCTATACCCTACACTTTATACCCTGCAATCTATACCATACACTCTATACCCTACACTCTATATCATACGCTCTATACCCTACACTCTACACTCTATACCCCACACTCTACACTCTATACCCTACACTCTACACCCTACACTCTATACCATACACTCTATTCCATGCACTCTATACCCTACACTCTATACCCTACACTCTACACTCTAAAATCTATACCCTACTCTCTACACTCTATACCTTACACTATATACCAAACACTCTATACCCTACACTATATACCATACACTATATATCATACGCTCTATACCATACACTCTATACCCTACACTCTATACCCTACACTCTATACCCTACACTCTATACCCTACACTCTACACTCTATATTCTACACTCTATACCCTACACTCTAAACTCTATACCATACAATCTATACCCTACACTCTATACTATACACTCTACACCCTACACTCTATACCATACACTCTATGCCCTACACTCTACACTCTATAACCTACACTCTATACCCTACACTCTACACCCTACACTCTATACCATACACTCTATACCCTACACTCTATACCCTACACTCTATACCCTACACCCTACGCTCTATACTCTACACTCTATACCCTACACTCTATTCCATACACTCTATATCCTACACTCTATACCCTACACTCTAATCCCTACACTCTACACTCTATACCCTACACTCTATGCCCCACACTCTATACCCTACACTCTATACCATACACTCTATACCCTACACTCTATACCCTACACTCTACACTCTAAACTCTATTCCATACACTCTATAACCTACACTCTATACCCTACACTCTATACCCTACACTCTACACTCTATACCCTACACTATATACCCTACACTCTATACCTTACACTCTATACCCTACACTCTATACCCTACACTCTATACCCTACACTCTACACCCTACACTCTACACTCTATACCCTACACTCTACACTCTATACCCTACACTCTATACCCTACACTCTACACTCTATACCCTACACTCTATACCCTACACTCTATACCCTACACTCTACACTCTACACCCTACACTCTATACCCTACACTCTATACTCTACACTATATACCCTACACTCTATACCCTGCACTCTATACTCTATACCCTTCACTCTATACCCTACACTCTATAACCTACACCCTATACCCTACACTCTATACCCTACGCACTATACCCTACACTCTATACCCTACACTCTACACTCTATACCCTACACTCTATACCATACACTCTATACCCTACACTCTATACCCTACAATATACAATCTATACCCTACACTCTACACTGTATACCATACACTCTATACCCTACACTCTATACCCTACACTCTATACCCTACACTCTACACTCTATACCCTACACTATATACCCTACACTCTATACCTTACACTCTATACCCTACACTCTACACTCTATACCCTACACTCCATACCCTACACTCTATACCCTACACTCTATACCCTACACTCTACACTCTATACCCTACACTATATACCCTACACTCTATACCTTACACTCTATACCCTACACTCTACACTATATACCCTACACTCTATACACTACACTCTATACCCTACACTCTATAACCTACACCCTATACCCTACACTCTATACCCTACACTCTACACCCTACACTCTATACCATACACTCTATACTCTACACTCTACACTCTACACTCTATACCCTACACTCTATACCCTACACTCTATACCCTACACTCTATACCCTACACCCTACGTTCTATACCCTACACTCTATACCCTACACTCTACACTCTATACTCCACACTCTACACTTTACACTCTATACCCTACACTCAATACCCTACACTCTATACTCTATATTCTACACTCTATACCCTACACTCTACACTCTATACCCTACACTCTATACCCTACACTCTAATCCCTACACTCTACACTCTATACCCTACACTCTATACCCTACACTCTATGCCCTACACTCTACACTCTATACCCTACACTCTATACCCTACACTCTATACCCTACACTCTACCCTCTACACTCTATACCCTACACTCTATACCATACACTCTATACCCTACACTCTACACTCTATTCCCTACACTCTTTACCATACATTATATACCCTACACTCTATACCCTACACTCTATACTCTACACTCTATACCCTACACTCTATACCCTACACTCTATACCATACACTCTATACCCTACACTCTTCACTCTATTCCCTACACTCTATACCATACACTCTATACCCTACACTCTATACCCTACACTCTATACCCTACACTATACACTCTATACCCTACACTCTACACTCTATACCATACACTCTATACCCTAAACTCTATACCCTACACTCTACACTCTATACCCTACACTCTATAACCTACACTCTATACCCTACACTCTATACCCTACACTATGCACTCTATACCCTACAATCTACACTCTATACCATACACTCTATACCCTAAACTCTATACCCTACACTCTACACTCTATACCCTACACTCTACACCCTACACTCTATACCCTACACTTTATACCCTACACTCTACACTCTATACCCTACACTCTATACCCTACACTCTACACCCTACACTCTATACCCTACACTCTATACCCTACACTCTACACTCTATACCCTACACTCTATACCCTACACTCTATACCCTACACTCTATACCCTACACTCTACACTCTATACCCTACACTATATACCCTACACTCTATACCCTACACTCTATACCCTACACTCTACACTCTATACCCTACACTCTATACCCTACACTCTATACCCTACACTCTATACCCTACACTCTACACTCTATACCCTACACTCTACACTCTATACCCTACACTCTATACCCTACACTCTACACTCTATACCCTACACTCTATACCCTACACTCTATACCCTACACTCTACACTCTACACCCTACACTCTATACCCTACACTCTATACTCTACACTATATACCCTACACTCTATACCCTGCACTCTATACTCTATACCCTACACTCTATACCCTACACTCTATAACCTACACCCTATACCCTACACTCTATACCCTACGCATTATACCCTACACTCTATACCCTACACTCTACACTCTATACCCTACACTCTATACCATACACTCTATACCCTACACTCTATACCCTACAATATACACTTTATACCCTACACTCTACACTGTATACCATACACTCTATACCCTACACTCTATACCCTACACTCTATACCCTGCACTCTATACTCTACACTATATACCCTACACTCTATACCCTACACTCTATACCCTACACTCTATAACCTACACCCTATACCCTACACTCTATACCCTACACTCTACACCCTACACTCTATACCATACACTCTATACTCTACACTCTACACTCTATACCCTACACTCTATACCCTACACTCTATACCCTACACCCTACGTTCTATACCCTACACTCTATACCCTACACTCTACACTCTATACTCCACACTCTACACTTTACACTCTATACCCTACACTCAATACCCTACACTCTATACTCTATATTCCACACTCTATACCCTACACTCTACACTCTATACCCCACACTCTACACTCTATACCCTACACTCTACACCCTACACTCTATACCATACACTCTATTCCATGCACTCTATACCCTACACTCTATACCCTACACTCTACACTCTAAAATCTATACCCTACTCTCTACACTCTATACCTTACACTATATACCAAACACTCTATACCCTACACTATATACCATACACTCTATATCATACGCTCTATACCATACACTCTGTACACTACACTCTATACCCTACACTCTATACCCTACACTCTACACTATATTCTACACTCTATACCCTACACTCCAAACTCTATACCATACAATCTATACCCTAAACTCTATACTATACACTCTACACCCTACACTCTATACCATACACTCTATGCCCTACACTCTACACTCTATAACCTACACTCTATACCCTACACTCTACACCCTACACTCTATACCATACACTCTATACCCTACACTCTATACCCTACACTCTATACCCTACACCCTACGCTCTATACCCTACACTCTATACCCTACACTCTTCACTCTATACCCTACACTCTATTCCATACACTCTATATCCTACACTCTATACCCTACACTATAATCCCTACACTCTACACTCTATACCCTACACTCTATACCCCACACTCTATACCCTACACTCTATACCATACACTCTATACCCTACACTCTATACCCTACACTCTACACTCTAAACTCTATTCCATACACTCTATACCCTACACTCTATACCCTACACTCTATACCCTACACTCTACACTCTATACCCTACACTATATACCCTACACTCTATACCCTACACTCTATACCCTACACTCTACACTCTATACCCTACACTCTATACCCTACACTCTACACTCTATACCCTACACTCTACACTCTATACCCTACACTCTATACCCTACACTCTACACTCTATACCCTACACTCTATACCCTACACTCTATACCCTACACTCTACACTCTACACCCTACACTCTATACCCTACACTCTATACTCTACACTATATACCCTACACTCTATACCCTGCACTCTATACTCTATACCCTACACTCTATACCCTACACTCTATAACCTACACCCTATACCCTACACTCTATACCCTACGCACTATACCCTACACTCTATACCCTACACTCTACACTCTATACCCTACACTCTATACCATACACTTTATACCCTACACTCTATACCCTACAATATACACTCTATACCCTACACTCTACACTGTATACCATACACTCTATACCCTACACTCTATACCCTACACTCTATACCCTACACTCTATACTCTACACTATATACCCTACACTCTATACCCTACACTCTATACCCTACACTCTATAACCTACACCCTATACCCTACACTCTATACCCTACACTCTACACCCTACACTCTATACCATACACTCTATACTCTACACTCTACACTCTATACCCTACACTCTATACCCTACACTCTATACCCTACACCCTACGTTCTATACCCTACACTCTATACCCTACACTCTACACTCTATACTCTACACTCTACACTTTACACTCTATACCCTACACTCTATACCCTACACTCTATACTCTATATTCTACACTCTATACCCTACACTCTACACTCTATACCCTACACTCTATACCCTACACTCTAATCCCTACACTCTACACTCTATACCCTACACTCTATACCCTACACTCTATGCCCTACACTCTACACTCTATACCCTACACTCTATACCCTACACTCTATACCCTACACTCTACCCTCTACACTCTATACCCTACACTCTATACCATACACTCTATACCCTACACTCTACACTCTATTCCCTACACTCTATACCATACATTCTATACCCTACACTCTATACCCTACACTCTATACCCTACACTCTATACTCTACACTCTATACCCTACACTCTATACCCTACACTCTATACCATACAATCTATACCCTACACTCTATACCCTACACTATACACTCTATACCCTACACTCTACACTCTATACCATACACTCTATACCCTAAACTCTATACCCTACACTCTACACTCTATACCCTACACTCTACACCCTACACTCTATACCCTACACTTTATACCCTACACTCTACACTCTACACTCTATACCCTACACTCTACACCCTACACTCTATACCCTACACTCTATACCCTACACTCTACACTCTATACCCTACACTCTACACCCTACACTCTATACCCTACACTCTACCCTCTACACTCTATACCCTGCACTCTATACCATACACTCTATACCCTACACTCTACACTCTATTCCTTAAACTCTATACCATACACTCTATACCCTACACTCTATACCCTACACTCTACACCCTACACTCTATACTCTACACTCTATACCCTACACGCTATACCATACACTCTATACCCTACACTCTACACTCTATTCCCTACACTCTATACCATACACTCTATACCCTACACTCTATACCCTACACTCTATACCCTACACTATACACTCTATACCCTACACTCTACACTCTATACCATACACTCTATACCCTAAACTCTATAACCTACACTCTACACTCTATACCCTACACTCTATACACTACACTCTGTACCCTACACTCTACACTCTATACCCTACACTCTATACCATACACTCTATACCCTACACTCTATACCATACACTCTATACCCTACACTCTACACCCTACACTCTATACCTTACACTCTATACCCTACACTATACACTCTATACCCTACACTCTACACCATACACTCTATACCCTATACAATACACTCTATACCCTACAATCTATACCCTACACTCTATACCCTACACTCTACACTCTATACCGTACACTCTATACCATACACTCTATACCCTACACTCTATATCCTACACTCTATACCCTACACTCTACACTCTATACCCTACAGTCTATACCATACACTCTAAACCCTACACTCTATACCCTACACTCTATACCCTAAACTCTACACTCTATACCCTACACTCTACACTCTACACTCTATACCCTACACTCTATACCCTACACTCTATACCCTACACTCTACACTTTATACCCTACTCTCTATACCCTACACTCTATACCCTACACTCTATACCCTACACGCTATACCCTACACTCTATACCCTACACTCTATACTCTACACTCTATACCCTACACTCTATATCCCAACACTCTATACCCTACACTCTATACCCTACACTCTACACTCTATACTCTACACTATACACTCTATACCCTACACTCTATACCATACAATCTACACTCTATACCCTACACTCTATACCCTACACTCTACACTCTATGCCCTACACACTATACCCTACTTTCTACACTCTATACCCTACACTCTACACTCTATACCCTACACTCTATACCGTACACTTTATACCCTGCAATCTATACCATACACTCTATACCCTACACTCTATATCATACACTCTATACCCTACACTCTACACTCTATACCCCACACTCTACACTCTATACCCTACACTCTACACCCTACACTCTATACCATACACTCTATTCCATGCACTCTATACCATACACTCTATACCCTACACTCTACACTCTAAAATCTATACCCTACTCTCTACACTCTATACCTTACACTCTATACCAAACACTCTATACCCTACACTATATACCATACACTCTATATCATACGCTCTATACCGTACACTATATACCCTACACTCTATACCCTACACTCTACACTCTATATTCTACACTCTATACCCTACACTCTAAACTCTATACCCTACAATCTATACCCTACACTCTATACTATACACTCTACACCCTACACTCTATACCATACACTCTATGCCCTACACTCTACACTCTATAACCTACACTCTATACCCTACACTCTACACCCCACACTCTATACCATACACTCTATACCCTACACTCTATACCCTACACTCTATACCCTACACTCTACACTTTATACCCTACACTCTATACCCTATACTCTATACCCTACACTCTATACCCTACACTCTACACTCTATACCCTACACTCTATACCCTACACTATATACTCTATACCCTACACTCTATACCCTACACGCTATTCCCTACACTCTATACCCTACACTCTATACTCTACACTCTATACCCTACACTCTATATCCCAACACTCTATACCCTACACTCTATACCCTACACTCTACACTCTATACTCTACACTATACACTCTATACCCTACACTTTATACCATACAATCTACACTCTATACCCTACAATCTATACCCTACACTCTACACTCTATGCCCTACACCCTATACCCTACTTTCTACACTCTATACCCTACACTCTACACTCTATACCCTACACTCTATACCCTACAATCTATACCATACACTCTATACCATACACTCTATACCCTACACTCTATACCCTACACTCTACACTCTATACCCTACACTCTATACCCTACACTTTATACCCTGCAATCTATACCATACACTCTATACCCTACACTCTATATCATACGCTCTATACCCTACACTCTACACTCTATACCCCACACTCTACACTCTATACCCTACACTCTACACCCTACACTCTATACCATATACTCTATTCCATGCACTCTATACCCTACACTCTATACCCTACACTCTACACTCTAAAATCTATACCCTACTCTCTACACTCTATACCTTACACTATATACCAAACACTCTATACCCTACACTATATACCATACACTCTATATCATACGCTCTATACCGTACACTCTATACCCTACACTCTATACCCTACACTCTATACCCTACACTCTATACCCTACACTCTACACTCTATATTCTACACTCTATACCCTACACTCTAAACTCTATACCATACAATCTATACCCTACACTCTATACTATACACTCTACACCCTACACTCTATACCATACACTCTATGCCCTACACTCTACACTCTATAACCTACACTCTATACCCTACACTCTACACCCTACACTCTATACCATACACTCTATACCCTACACTCTATACCCTACACCCTACGCTCTATACTCTACACTCTATACCCTACACTCTTCACTCTATACCCTACACTCTATTCCATACACTCTATATCCTACACTCTATACCCTACACTCTAATCCCTACACTCTACACTCTATACCCTACACTCTATACCCCACACTCTATACCCTACACTCTATACCATACACTCTATACCCTACACTCTATACCCTACACTCTACACTCTAAACTCTATTCCATACACTCTATACCCTACACTCTATACCCTACACTCTATACCCTACACTCTACACTCTATACCCTACACTATATACCCTACACTCTATACCTTACACTCTATACCCTACACTCTACACTCTATACCCTACACTCTATACCCTACACTCTATACCCTACACTCTATACCCTACACTCTACACTCTATACCCTACACTCTATACCCTACACTCTACACTCTATACCCTACACTCTATACCCTACACTCTATACCCTACACTCTACACTCTACACCCTACACTCTATACCCTACACTCTATACTCTACACTATATACCCTACACTCTATACCCTGCACTCTATACTCTATACCCTACACTCTATACCCTACACTCTATAACCTACACCCTATACCCTACACTCTATACCCTATGCACTATACCCTACACTCTATACCCTACACTCTACACTCTATACCCTACACTCTACACTCTATACCCTACACTCTATACCCTACAATATACACTCTATACCCTACACTCTACACTGTATACCATACACTCTATACCATACACTCTATACCCTACACTCTATACCCTACACTCTATACCCTACACTCTATACTCTACACTATATACCCTACACTCTATACCCTACACTCTATACCCTACACTCTATAACCTACACCCTATACCCTACACTCTATACCCTACACTCTACACCCTACACTCTATACCATACACTCTATACTCTACACTCTACACTCTATACCCTACACTCTATACCCTACACTCTATACCCTACACCCTATGTTCTATACCCTACACTCTATACCCTACACTCTACACTCTATACTCCACACTCTACACTTTACACTCTATACCCTACACTCAATACCCTACACTCTATACTCTATATTCTACACTCTATACCCTACACTCTACACTCTATACCCTACACTCTATACCCTACACTCTAATCCCTACACTCTACACTCTATACCCTACACTCTATACCCTACACTCTATGCCCTACACTCTACACTCTATACCCTACACTCTATACCCTACACTCTATACCCTACACTCTACCCTCTACACTCTATACCCTACACTCTATACCATACACTCTATACCCTACACTCTACACTCTATTCCCTACACTCTTTACCATACATTCTATACCCTACACTCTATACCCTACACTCTATACCCTACACTCTATACTCTACACCCTACACTCTATACCCTACACTCTATACCATACACTCTATACCCTACACTCTAAACTCTATTCCCTACACTCTATACCATACACTCTATACCCTACACTCTATACCCTACACTCTATACTCTACACTATACACTCTATACCCTACACTCTACACTCTATACCATACACTCTATACCCTAAACTCTATACCCTACACTCTACACTCTATACCCTACACTCTATACCCTACACTCTATACCCTACACTCTATACCCTACACTATACACTCTATACCCTACAATCTACACTCTATACCATACACTCTATACCCTAAACTCTATACCCTACACTCTACACTCTATACCCTACACTCTACACCCTACACTCTATACCCTACACTTTATACCCTACACTCTACACTCTATACCCTACACTCTATACCCTACACTCTACACCCTACACTCTATACCCTACACTCTATACCCTACACTCTACACTCTATTCCCTACACTCTATACCATACACTCTATACCCTACACTCTATACCCTACACTCTATACCCTACACTATACCCTCTATACCCTACACTCTACACTCTATACCATACACTCTATACCCTAAACTCTATACCTTACACTCTACACTCTATACCCTACACTCTATACCCTACACTCTATACCCTACACTATACACTCTATACCCTACAATCTACACTCTATACCATACACTCTATACCCTAAACTCTATACCCTACACTCTACACTCTATACCCTACACTCTACACCCTACACTCTACACCCTACACTCTATACCCTACACTCTATACCCTACACTCTACACTCTATACCCTACACTCTATACCCTACACTTTATACCCTACACTCTACACTCTATACCCTACACTCTATACCCTACACTCTACACCCTACACTCTATACCCTACACTCTATACCCTACACTCTACACTCTATACCCTACACTCTATACCCTACACTCTATACCCTACACTCTATACCCTACACTCTACACTCTATACCCTACACTATATACCCTACACTCTATACCCTACACTCTATACCCTACACTCTACACTCTATACCCTACACTCTATACCCTACACTCTATACCCTACACTCTATACCCTACACTCTACACTCTATACCCTACACTCTACACTCTATACCCTACACTCTATACCCTACACTCTACACTCTATACCCTACACTCTATACCCTACACTCTATACCCTACACTCTACACTCTACACCCTACACTCTATACCCTACACTCTATACTCTACACTATATACCCTACACTCTATACCTGCACTCTATACTCTATACCCTACACTCTATACCCTACACTCTATAACCTACACCCTATACCCTACACTCTATACCCTACACATTATACCCTACACTCTATACCCTACACTCTACACTCTATACCCTACACTCTATACCATACACTCTATACCCTACACTCTATACCCTACACTATACACTCTATACCCTACACTCTACACTCTATACCATACACTCTATACCCTAAACTCTATACCTTACACTCTACACTCTATACCCTACACTCTATACCCTACACTCTATACCCTACACTATACACTCTATACCCTACAATCTACACTCTATACCATACACTCTATACCCTAAACTCTATACCCTACACTCTACACTCTATACCCTACACTCTACACCCTACACTCTATACCCTACACTTTATACCCTACACTCTACACTCTATACCCTACACTCTATACCCTACACTCTACACCCTACACTCTATACCCTACACTCTATACCCTACACTCTACACTCTATACCCTACACTCTATACCCTACACTCTATACCCTACACTCTATACCCTACACTCTACACTCTATACCCTACACTATATGCCCTACACTCTATACCCTACACTCTATACCCTACACTCTACACTCTATACCCTACACTCTATACCCTACACTCTATACCCTACACTCTATACCCTACACTCTACACTCTATACCCTACACTCTACACTCTATACCCTACACTCTATACCCTACACTCTACACTCTATACCCTACACTCTATACCCTACACTCTATACCCTACACTCTACACTCTACACCCTTCACTCTATACCCTACACTCTATACTCTACACTATATACCCTACACTCTATACCCTGCACTCTATACTCTATACCCTACACTCTATACCCTACACTCTATAACCTACACCCTATACCCTACACTCTATACCCTACGCATTATACCCTACACTCTATACCTTACACTCTACACTCTATACCCTACACTCTATACCATACACTCTATACCCTACACTCTATACCCTACAATATACACTCTATACCCTACACTCTACACTGTATACCATACACTCTATACCCTACACTCTATACCCTACACTCTATACCCTACACTCTATACTCTACACTATATACCCTACACTCTATACCCTACACTGTATACCCTACACTCTATAACCTACACCCTATACCCTACACTCTATACCCTACACTCTACACCCTACACTCTATACCATACACTCTATACTCTACACTCTACACTCTATACCCTACACTCTATACCCTACACTCTATACCCTACACCCTACGTTCTATACCCTACACTCTATACCCTACACTCTACACTCTATACTCCACACTCTACACTTTACACTCTATACCCTACACTCAATACCCTACACTCTATACTCTATATTCCACACTCTATACCCTACACTCTACACTCTATACCCTACACTCTATACCCTACACTCTAATCCCTACACTCTACACTCTATACCCTACACTCTATACCCTACACTCTATGCCCTACACTCTACACTCTATACCCTACACTCTATACCCTACACTCTATACCCTACACTCTACCCTCTACACTCTATACCCTACACTCTATACCATACACTCTATACCCTACACTCTACACTCTATTCCCTACACTCTTTACCATACATTCTATACCCTACACTCTATGCCCTACACTCTATACCCTACACTCTATACTCTACACTCTATACCCTACACTCTATACCCTACACTCTATACCATACACTCTATACCCTACACTCTACACTCTATTCCCTACACTCTATACCATACACTCTATACCCTACACTCTATACCCTACACTATACACTCTATACCCTACACTCTACACTCTATACCATACACTCTATACCCTAAACTCTATACCCTACACTCTACACTCTATACCCTACACTCTATACCCTACACTCTATACCCTACACTATACACTCTATACCCTACACTCTACACTCTATACCATACACTCTGTACCCTAAACTCTATACCCTACACTCTACACTCTATACCCTACACTCTACACCCTACACTCTATACCCTACACTTTATACCCTACACTCTACACTCTATACCCTACACTCTATACCCTACATTCTACACCCTACACTCTATACCCGACACTCTATACCCTACACTCTACACTCTATACCCTACACTCTATACCCTACACTCTACCCTCTACACTCTATACCCTGCACTCTATACCATACACTCTATACCCTACACTCTACACTCTATTCCCTAAACTCTATACCATACACTCTATACCCTACACTCTATACCCTACACTCTATACCCTACACTCTATACTCTACACTCTATACCCTACACTCTATACCATACACTCTATACCCTACACTCTACACTCTATTCCCTACACTCTATACCATACACTCTATACCCTACACTCTATACCCTACACTCTATACCCTACACTATTCACTCTATACCCTACACTCTACACTCTATACCATACACTCTATACCCTAATCTCTATACCCTACACTCTACACTCTATACCCTACACTCTATACACTACACTCTATACCCTACACTCTACACTCTATACCCTACACTCTATACCATACACTCTATACCCTACACTCTATACCATACACTCTATACCCTACACTCTACACTCTATACCCTACACTCTATACCTTACACTCTATACCCTACACTATACACTCTATACCCTACACTCTACACCATACACTCTATACCCTATACAATACACTCTATACCCTACAATCTATACCCTACACTCTATACCCTACACTCTACACTCTAAACCGTACACTCTATACCATACACTCTATACCCTACACTCTATATCCTACACTCTATACCCTACACTCTACACTCTATACACTACACTCTATACCACACACTCTAAACCCTACACTCTATACCCTACACTCTATACCCTACACTCTACACCATACACTCTATACCCTATACAATACACTCTATACCCTACAATCTATACCCTACACTCTATACCCTACACTCTACACTCTAAACCGTACACTCTATACCATACACTCTATACCCTACACTCTATATCCTACACTCTATACCCTACACTCTACACTCTATACACTACACTCTATACCATACACTCTAAACCCTACACTCTATACCCTACACTCTATACCCTAAACTCTACACTCTATACCCTACACTCTATACCCTACACTATACACTCTATACCCTACACTCTACACTCTATACCATACACTCTATACCCTAAACTCTATACCCTACACTCTACACTCTATACCCTACACTCTATACCCTACACTATACACTCTATACCCTACACTCTACACTCTATACCATACACTCTATACCCTAAACTCTATACCCTACACTCTACACTCTATACCCTACACTCTACACCCTACACTCTATACCCTACACTTTATACCCTACACTCTACACTCTATACCCTACACTCTATACCCTACATTCTACACCCTACACTCTATACCCGACACTCTATACCCTACACTCTACACTCTATACCCTACACTCTATACCCTACACTCTACCCTCTACACTCTATACCCTGCACTCTATACCATACACTCTATACCCTACACTCTACACTCTATTCCCTAAACTCTATACCATACACTCTATACCCTACACTCTATACCCTACACTCTATACCCTACACTCTATACTCTACACTCTATACCCTACACTCTATACCATACACTCTATACCCTACACTCTACACTCTATTCCCTACACTCTATACCATACACTCTATACCCTACACTCTATACCCTACACTCTATACCCTACACAATATTCTCTATACCATACACTCTACACTCTATACCATACACTCTATACCCTAATCTCTATACCCTACACTCTACACACTATACCCTACACTCTATACACTACACTCTATACCCTACACTCTACACTCTATACCCTACACTCTATACCATACACTCTATACCCTACACTCTATACCATACACTCTATACCCTACACTCTACACTCTATACCCTACACTCTATACCTTACACTCTATACCCTACACTATACACTCTATACCCTACACTCTACACCATACACTCTATACCCTATACAATACACTCTATACCCTACAATCTATACCCTACACTCTATACCCTACACTCTACACTCTAAACCGTACACTCTATACCATACACTCTATACCCTACACTCTATATCCTACACTCTATACCCTACACTCTACACTCTATACACTACACTCTATACCATACACTCTAAACCCTACACTCTATACCCTACACTCTATACCCTAAACTCTACACTCTATACCCTACACTCTACACTCTACACTCTATACCCTACACTCTATACCCTACACTCTATACCCTACACTCTACACTTTATACCCTACACTGTATACCCTACACTCTATACCCTACACTCTATAGCCCAACACTCTATACTGTACACTCTATACCCTACACTCTATACCCTACACTCTACACTCTATACCCTACACTCTATACCCTACACTCTAATCCCTACACTCTACACTCTATACCCTACACTCTATACCCTACACTCTATACCATACACTCTATACCCTACACTCTATACCCTACACTCTACACTCTATACCTTACACTCTACACTCTACACTCTATACCCTACACTCTATACCCTACACTCTATACTCTATACCCTACACTATATACCCTACACTCTACACTCTATACCCTACACTCTATACCCTACACTCTATACCCTACACTCTACACCCTATACTCTATACCCTACACATTATACCATACACTCTATACCCTACACTCTACACTCTATACCCTACACTCTATACCCTACACTTTATACCCTACACTCTACACTCTATACCCTACACTCTATACCCTACACTCTACACCCTACACTCTATACCCTACACTCTACACTCTATACCCTACACTCTATACCATACACTCTACACCCTACACTCTATACCCTACACTCTACACTCTATACCCTACACTCTAATCCCTACACTCTACACTCTATACCCTACACTCTATACCCTACACTCTATACCATACACTCTATACCCTACACTCTATACCCTACACTCTACACTCTATACCTTACACTCTACACTCTACACTCTATACCCTACACTCTATACCCTACACTCTATACTCTATACCCTACACTATATACCCTACACTCTACACTCTATACCCTACACTCTATACCCTACACTCTATACCCTACACTCTACACCCTATACTCTATACCCTACACATTATACCATACACTCTATACCCTACACTCTACACTCTATACCCTACACTCTATACCCTACACTTTATACCCTACACTCTACACTCTATACCCTACACTCTATACCCTACACTCTACACCCTACACTCTATACCCTACACTCTACACTCTATACCCTACACTCTATACCATACACTCTACACCCTACACTCTATACCATACACTCTATACCCTACACTCTACACTCTATACCCTACACTCTATACCCTACACTCTACACTCTATACCCTACACTCTATAACCTACACTCTATACCCTACACTATATACCCTACACTCTATACCCTACACTCTACACTCTATATCCTACACTCTACACTCTATACCCTACACTCTATAACATACACTCTAAACCCTACACTCTACACTTTATACCCTACACTCTATACCCTACACTCTATACCCTACACTCTATACCCTACACTCTACACTCTATACCCTACACTCTATAACATACACTCTATACCCTACAATCTATACCTTACACTCTATACCCTACACTCTCCACTCTACACCCTACACTCTATACCCTACACTCTACACTTTATAACCTACACTCTATACCCTACACTCTATACCCTACACTCTATACCCTACACTCTACACTCTATACCCTACACTCTATAACATACACTCTATACCCTACACTCTGTACCTTACACTCTATACCCTACACTCTCCACTCTACACCCTACACTCTATACTCTATATTCTACACTCTATACCCTACACTCTACACTCTATACCCTACACTCTATACCCTACACTCTAATCCCTACACTCTACACTCTATACCCTACACTCTATACCCTACACTCTATGCCCTACACTCTACACTCTATACCCTACACTCTATACCCTACACTCTATACCCTACACTCTACCCTCTACACTCTATACCCTACACTCTATACCATACACTCTATACTCTACACTCTACACTCTATTCCCTACACTCTTTACCATACATTCTATACCCTACACTCTATACCCTACACTCTATACCCTACACTCTATACTCTACACTCTATACCCTACACTCTATACCCTACACTCTATACCATACACTCTATACCCTACACTCTACACTCTATTCCCTAAACTCTATACCATACACTCTATACCCTACACTCTATACCCTACACTCTATACCCTACACTATACACTCTATACCCTACACTCTACACTCTATACCATACACTCTATACCCTAAACTCTATACCCTACACTCTACACTCTATACCCTACACTCTATACCCTACACTCTATACCCTACACTCTATACCCTACACTATACACTCTATACCCTACACTCTACACTCTATACCATACACTCTATACCCTAAACTCTATACCCTACACTCTACACTCTATACCCTACACTCTACACCCTACACTCTATACCCTACACTTTATACCCTACACTCTACACTCTATACCCTACACTCTATACCCTACACTCTACACCCTACACTCTATACCCTACACTCTATACCCTACACTCTACACTCTATACCCTACACTCTATACCCTACACTCTATACCCTACACTCTATACCCTACACTCTACACTCTATACCCTACACTATATACCCTACACTCTATACCCTACACTCTATACCCTACACTCTATACCCTACACTCTACACTCCATACCCTACACTCTACACTCTATACCCTACACTTTATAACCCTACACTCTACACTCTATACCCTACACTCTATACCCTACACTCTATACCCTACACTCTACACTCTACACCCTACACTCTATATCCTACACTCTATACTCTACACTATATACCCTACACTCTATACCCTGCACTCTATACTCTATACCCTACACTCTATACCCTACACTATACACTCTATACCCTACACTCTACACTCTATACCATACACTCTATACCCTAAACTCTATACTCTACACTCTACACTCTATACTCTACACTCTATACCCTACACCCTATACCCTACACTCTATACCCTATGCACTATACCCTACACTCTATACTATACACTCTACACTCTATACCCTACACTCTATACCATACACTCTATACCCTACACTCTATACCCTACAATATACACTCTATACCCTACACTCTACACTGTATACCATACACTCTATACCCTACACTCTATACCCTACACTCTATACCCTACACTCTATACTCTACACTATATACCCTACACTCTATACCCTACACTCTATACCCTACACTCTATAACCTACACCCTATACCCTACACTCTATACCCTACACTCTACACTCTACACCCTACACTCTATACCCTACACTCTATACTCTACACTATATACCCTACACTCTATACCCTGCAATCTATACTCTATACCCTACACTCTATACCCTACACTATACACTCTATACCCTACACTCTACACTCTATACCATACACTCTATACCCTAAACTCTATACTCTACACTCTACACTCTATACCCTACACTCTATACCCTACACCCTAAACCCTACACTCTATACCCTACGCACTATACCCTACACTCTATACCATACACTCTACACTCTATACCCTACACTCTATACCATACACTCTATACCCTACACTCTATACCCTACAATATACACTCTATACCCTACACTCTACACTGTATACCATACACTCTATACCCTACACTCTATACCCTACACTCTATACCCTACACTCTATACTCTACACTATATACCCTACACTCTATACCCTACACTCTATACCCTACACTCTATAACCTACACCCTATACCCTACACTCTATACCCTACACTCTACACCCTACACTCTATACCATACACTCTATACTCTACATTCTACACTCTATACCCTACACTCTATACCCTACACTCTATACCCTACACCCTACGTTCTATACCCTACAGTCTATACCCTACACTCTACACTCTATACTCCACACTCTACACTTTACACTCTATACCCTACACTCAATACCCTACACTCTATACTCTATATTCTACACTCTATACCCTACACTCTACACTCTATACCCTACACTCTATACCCTACACTCTAATCCCTACACTCTACACTCTATACCCTACACTCTATACCCTACACTCTATGCCCTACACTCTACACTCTATACCCTACACTCTATACCCTACACTCTATACCCTACACTCTACCCTCTACACTCTATACCCTACACTCTATACCATACACTCTATACCCTACACTCTACACTCTATTCCCTACACTCTTTACCATACACTCTATACCCTACACTCTATACCCTACACTCTATACCCTACACTATACACTCTAAACCCTACACTCTATACCATACACTCTATACCCTAAACTCTATACTCTACACTCTACACTCTATACCCTACACTCTATACCCTACACTCTATACCCTACACTCTATACCCTACACTCTATACTCTATACCCTACACTATATACCCTACACTCTACACTCTATACCCTACACTCTATACCCTACACTCTATACCCTACACTCTACACCCTATACTCTATACCCTACACATTATACCATACACTCTATACCCTACACTCTACACTCTATACCCTACACTCTATACCCTACACTTTATACCCTACACTCTACACTCTATACCCTACACTCTATACCCTACACTCTACACCCTACACTCTATACCCTACACTCTACACTCTATACCCTACACTCTATACCATACACTCTACACCCTACACTCTATACCATACACTCTATACCCTACACTCTACACTCTATACCCTACACTCTATACCCTACACTCTACACTCTATACCCTACACTCTATACCCTACACTCTATACCCTACACTATATACCCTACACTCTATACCCTACACTCTACACTCTATATCCTACACTCTACACTCTATACCCTACACTCTATAACATACACTCTAAACCCTACACTCTACACTTTATACCCTACACTCTATACCCTACACTCTATACCCTACACTCTATACCCTACACTCTACACTCTATACCCTACACTCTATAACATACACTCTATACCCTACACTCTATACCTTACACTCTATACCCTACACTCTCCACTCTACACCCTACACTCTATACCCTACACTCTACACTTTATAACCTACACTCTATACCCTACACTCTATACCCTACACTCTATACCCTACACTCTACACTCTATACCCTACACTCTATAACATACACTCTATACCCTACACTCTGTACCTTACACTCTATACCCTACACTCTCCACTCTACACCCTACACTCTATACTCTATATTCTACACTCTATACCCTACACTCTACACTCTATACCCTACACTCTATACCCTACACTCTAATCCCTACACTCTACACTCTATACCCTACACTCTATACCCTACACTCTATGCCCTACACTCTACACTCTATACCCTACACTCTATACCCTACACTCTATACCCTACACTCTACCCTCTACACTCTATACCCTACACTCTATACCATACACTCTATACTCTACACTCTACACTCTATTCCCTACACTCTTTACCATACATTCTATACCCTACACTCTATACCCTACACTCTATACCCTACACTCTATACTCTACACTCTATACCCTACACTCTATACCCTACACTCTATACCATACACTCTATACCCTACACTCTACACTCTATTCCCTACACTCTATACCATACACTCTATACCCTACACTCTATACCCTACACTCTATACCCTACACTATACACTCTATACCCTACACTCTACACTCTATACCATACACTCTATACCCTAAACTCTATACCCTACACTCTACACTCTATACCCTACACTCTATACCCTACACTCTATACCCTACACTCTATACCCTACACTATACACTCTATACCCTACACTCTACACTCTATACCATACACTCTATACCCTAAACTCTATACCCTACACTCTACACTCTATACCCTACACTCTACACCCTACACTCTATACCCTACACTTTATACCCTACACTCTACACTCTATACCCTACACTCTATACCCTACACTCTACACCCTACACTCTATACCCTACACTCTATACCCTACACTCTACACTCTATACCCTACACTCTATACCCTACACTCTATACCCTACACTCTATACCCTACACTCTACACTCTATACCCTACACTATATACCCTACACTCTATACCCTACACTCTATACCCTACACTCTACACTCTATACCCTACACTCTATACCCTACACTCTATACCCTACACTCTATACCCTACACTCTACACTCTATACCCTACACTCTATACCCTACACTCTATACCCTACACTCTATACCCTACACTCTACACTCTATACCCTACACTATATACCCTACACTCTATACCCTACACTCTATACCCTACACTCTACACTCTATACCCTACACTCTATACCCTACACTCTATACCCTACACTCTATACCCTACACTCTACACTCCATACCCTACACTCTACACTCTATACCCTACACTTTATAACCCTACACTCTACACTCTATACCCTACACTCTATACCCTACACTCTATACCCTACACTCTACACTCTACACCCTACACTCTATACCCTACACTCTATACTCTACACTATATACCCTACACTCTATACCCTGCACTCTATACTCTATACCCTACACTCTATACCCTACACTATACACTCTATACCCTACACTCTACACTCTATACCATACACTCTATACCCTAAACTCTATACTCTACACTCTACACTCTATACCCTACACTCTATACCCTACACCCTATACCCTACACTCTATACCCTACGCACTATACCCTACACTCTATACCATACACTCTACACTCTATACCCTACACTCTATACCATACACTCTATACCCTACACTCTATACCCTACAATATACACTCTATACCCTACACTCTACACTGTATACCATACACTCTATACCCTACACTCTATACCCTACACTCTATACCCTACACTCTATACTCTACACTATATACCCTACACTCTATACCCTACACTCTATACCCTACACTCTATAACCTACACCCTATACCCTACACTCTATACCCTACACTCTACACTCTACACCCTACACTCTATACCCTACACTCTATACTCTACACTATATACCCTACACTCTATACCCTGCACTCTATACTCTATACCCTACACTCTATACCCTACACTATACACTCTATACCCTACACTCTACACTCTATACCATACACTCTATACCCTAAACTCTATACTCTACACTCTACACTCTATACCCTACACTCTATACCCTACACCCTATACCCTACACTCTATACCCTACGCACTATACCCTACACTCTATACCATACACTCTACACTCTATACCCTACACTCTATACCATACACTCTATACCCTACACTCTATACCCTACAATATACACTCTATACCCTACACTCTACACTGTATACCATACACTCTATACCCTACACTCTATACCCTACACTCTATACCCTACACTCTATACTCTACACTATATACCCTACACTCTATACCCTACACTCTATACCCTACACTCTATAACCTACACCCTATACCCTACACTCTATACCCTACACTCTACACCCTACACTCTATACCATACACTCTATACTCTACATTCTACACTCTATACCCTACACTCTATACCCTACACTCTATACCCTACACCCTACGTTCTATACCCTACACTCTATACCCTACACTCTACACTCTATACTCCACACTCTACACTTTACACTCTATACCCTACACTCAATACCCTACACTCTATACTCTATATTCTACACTCTATACCCTACACTCTACACTCTATACCCTACACTCTATACCCTACACTCTAATCCCTACACTCTACACTCTATACCCTACACTCTATACCCTACACTCTATGCCCTACACTCTACACTCTATACCCTACACTCTATACCCTACACTCTATACCCTACACTCTACCCTCTACACTCTATACCCTACACTCTATACCATACACTCTATACCCTACACTCTACACTCTATTCCCTACACTCTTTACCATACACTCTATACCCTACACTCTATACCCTACACTCTATACCCTACACTATACACTCTATACCCTACACTCTATACCCTACACTATATACCCTACACTCTATACCCTACACTCTACACTCTATATCCTACACTCTACACTCTATACCCTACACTCTATAACATACACTCTAAACCCTACACTCTACACTTTATACCCTACACTCTGTACCCTACACTCTATACCCTACACTCTACACTCTATACCCTACACTCTATAACATACACTCTATACCCTACACTCTATACCTTACACTCTATACCCTACACTCTCCACTCTACACCCTACACTCTATACCCTACACTCTACACTTTATAACCTACACTCTATACCCTACACTCTATACCCTACACTCTATACCCTACACTCTACACTCTATACCCTACACTCTATAACATACACTCTATACCCTACACTCTGTACCTTACACTCTATACCCTACACTCTCCACTCTACACCCTACACTCTATACTCTATATTCTACACTCTATACCCTACACTCTACACTCTATACCCTACACTCTATACCCTACACTCTAATCCCTACACTCTACACTCTATACCCTACACTCTATACCCTACACTCTATGCCCTACACTCTACACTCTATACCCTACACTCTATACCCTACACTCTATACCCTACACTCTACCCTCTACACTCTATACCCTACACTCTATACCATACACTCTATACTCTACACTCTACACTCTATTCCCTACACTCTTTACCATACATTCTATACCCTACACTCTATACCCTACACTCTATACCCTACACTCTATACTCTACACTCTATACCCTACACTCTATACCCTACACTCTATACCATACACTCTATACCCTACACTCTACACTCTATTCCCTACACTCTATACCATACACTCTATACCCTACACTCTATACCCTACACTCTATACCCTACACTATACACTCTATACCCTACACTCTACACTCTATACCATACACTCTATACCCTAAACTCTATACCCTACACTCTACACTCTATACCCTACACTCTATACCCTACACTCTATACCCTACACTCTATACCCTACACTATACACTCTATACCCTACACTCTACACTCTATACCATACACTCTATACCCTAAACTCTATACCCTACACTCTACACTCTATACCCTACACTCTACACCCTACACTCTATACCCTACACTTTATACCCTACACTCTACACTCTATACCCTACACTCTATACCCTACACTCTACACCCTACACTCTATACCCTACACTCTATACCCTACACTCTACACTCTATACCCTACACTCTATACCCTACACTCTATACCCTACACTCTATACCCTACACTCTACACTCTATACCCTACACTATATACCCTACACTCTATACCCTACACTCTATACCCTACACTCTACACTCTATACCCTACACTCTATACCCTACACTCTATACCCTACACTCTATACCCTACACTCTACACTCTATACCCTACACTCTATACCCTACACTCTATACCCTACACTCTATACCCTACACTCTACACTCTATACCCTACACTATATACCCTACACTCTATACCCTACACTCTATACCCTACACTCTACACTCTATACCCTACACTCTATACCCTACACTCTATACCCTACACTCTATACCCTACACTCTACACTCCATACCCTACACTCTACACTCTATACCCTACACTTTATAACCCTACACTCTACACTCTATACCCTACACTCTATACCCTACACTCTATACCCTACACTCTACACTCTACACCCTACACTCTATACCCTACACTCTATACTCTACACTATATACCCTACACTCTATACCCTGCACTCTATACTCTATACCCTACACTCTATACCCTACACTATACACTCTATACCCTACACTCTACACTCTATACCATACACTCTATACCCTAAACTCTATACTCTACACTCTACACTCTATACCCTACACTCTATACCCTACACCCTATACCCTACACTCTATACCCTACGCACTATACCCTACACTCTATACCATACACTCTACACTCTATACCCTACACTCTATACCATACACTCTATACCCTACACTCTATACCCTACAATATACACTCTATACCCTACACTCTACACTGTATACCATACACTCTATACCCTACACTCTATACCCTACACTCTATACCCTACACTCTATACTCTACACTATATACCCTACACTCTATACCCTACACTCTATACCCTACACTCTATAACCTACACCCTATACCCTACACTCTATACCCTACACTCTACACTCTACACCCTACACTCTATACCCTACACTCTATACTCTACACTATATACCCTACACTCTATACCCTGCACTCTATACTCTATACCCTACACTCTATACCCTACACTATACACTCTATACCCTACACTCTACACTCTATACCATACACTCTATACCCTAAACTCTATACTCTACACTCTACACTCTATACCCTACACTCTATACCCTACACCCTATACCCTACACTCTATACCCTACGCACTATACCCTACACTCTATACCATACACTCTACACTCTATACCCTACACTCTATACCATACACTCTATACCCTACACTCTATACCCTACAATATACACTCTATACCCTACACTCTACACTGTATACCATACACTCTATACCCTACACTCTATACCCTACACTCTATACCCTACACTCTATACTCTACACTATATACCCTACACTCTATACCCTACACTCTATACCCTACACTCTATAACCTACACCCTATACCCTACACTCTATACCCTACACTCTACACCCTACACTCTATACCATACACTCTATACTCTACATTCTACACTCTATACCCTACACTCTATACCCTACACTCTATACCCTACACCCTACGTTCTATACCCTACACTCTATACCCTACACTCTACACTCTATACTCCACACTCTACACTTTACACTCTATACCCTACACTCAATACCCTACACTCTATACTCTATATTCTACACTCTATACCCTACACTCTACACTCTATACCCTACACTCTATACCCTACACTCTAATCCCTACACTCTACACTCTATACCCTACACTCTATACCCTACACTATATGCCCTACACTCTACACTCTATACCCTACACTCTATACCCTACACTCTATACCCTACACTCTACCCTCTACACTCTATACCCTACACTCTATACCATACACTCTATACCCTACACTCTACACTCTATTCCCTACACTCTTTACCATACACTCTATACCCTACACTCTATACCCTACACTCTATACCCTACACTATACACTCTATACCCTACACTCTACACTCTATACCATACACTCTATACCCTAAACTCTATACTCTACACTCTACACTCTATACCCTACACTCTATACCCTACACTCTATACCCTACACTCTATACCCTACACTCTATACTCTATACCCTACACTATATACCCTACACTCTACACTCTATACCCTACACTCTATACCCTACACTCTATACCCTACACTCTACACCCTATACTCTATACCCTACACATTATACCATACACTCTATACCCTACACTCTACACTCTATACCCTACACTCTATACCCTACACTTTATACCCTACACTCTACACTCTATACCCTACACTCTATACCCTACACTCTACACCCTACACTCTATACCCTACACTATACACTCTATACCCTACACTCTATACCATACACTTTACACCCTACACTCTATACCATACACTCTATACCCTACACTCTACACTCTATACCCTACACTCTATACCCTACACTCTACACTCTATACCCTACACTCTATACCCTACACTCTATACCCTACACTATATACCCTACACTCTATACCCTACACTCTACACTCTATATCCTACACTCTACACTCTATACCCTACACTCTATAACATACACTCTAAACCCTACACTCTACACTTTATACCCTACACTCTATACCCTGCACTCTATACCCTACACTCTATACCCTACACTCTACACTCTATACCCTACACTCTATAACATACACTCTATACCCTACACTCTATACCTTACACTCTATACCCTACACTCTCCACTCTACACCCTACACTCTATACCCTACACTCTACACTTTATAACCTACACTCTATACCCTACACTCTATACCCTACACTCTATACCCTACACTCTACACTCTATACCCTACACTCTATAACATACACTCTATACCCTACACTCTGTACCTTACACTCTATACCCTACACTCTCCACTCTACACCCTACACTCTATACTCTATATTCTACACTCTATACCCTACACTCTACACTCTATACCCTACACTCTATACCCTACACTCTAATCCCTACACTCTACACTCTATACCCTACACTCTATACCCTACACTCTATGCCCTACACTCTATACCCTACACTCTATACCCTACACTCTATACCCTACACTCTACCCTCTACACTCTATACCCTACACTCTATACCATACACTCTATACTCTACACTCTACACTCTATTCCCTACACTCTTTACCATACATTCTATACCCTACACTCTATACCCTACACTCTATACCCTACACTCTATACTCTACACTCTATACCCTACACTCTATACCCTACACTCTATACCATACACTCTATACCCTACACTCTACACTCTATTCCCTACACTCTATACCATACACTCTATACCCTACACTCTATACCCTACACTCTATACCCTACACTATACACTCTATACCCTACACTCTACACTCTATACCATACACTCTATACCCTAAACTCTATACCCTACACTCTACACTCTATACCCTACACTCTATACCCTACACTCTATACCCTACACTCTATACCCTACACTATACACTCTATACCCTACACTCTACACTCTATACCATACACTCTATACCCTAAACTCTATACCCTACACTCTACACTCTATACCCTACACTCTACACCCTACACTCTATACCCTACACTTTATACCCTACACTCTACACTCTATACCCTACACTCTATACCCTACGCTCTACACCCTACACTCTATACCCTACACTCTATACCCTACACTCTACACTCTATACCCTACACTCTATACCCTACACTCTATACCCTACACTCTATACCCTACACTCTACACTCTATACCCTACACTATATACCCTACACTCTATACCCTACACTCTATACCCTACACTCTACACTCTATACCCTACACTCTATACCCTACACTCTATACCCTACACTCTACACTCTATACCCTACACTCTACACTCTATACCCTACACTTTATAACCCTACACTCTACACTCTATACCCTACACTCTATACCCTACAATCTATACCCTACACTCTACACTCTACACCCTACACTCTATACCCTACACTCTATACTCTACACTATATACCCTACACTCTATACCCTGCACTCTATACTCTATACCCTACACTCTATACCCTACACTCTATAACCTACACCCTATACCCTACACTCTATACCCTACGCACTATACCCTACACTCTATACCCTACACTCTACACTCTATACCCTACACTCTATACCATACACTCTATACCCTACACTCTATACCCTACAATATACACTCTATACCCTACACTCTACACTGTATACCATACACTCTATACCCTACACTCTATACCCTACACTCTATACCCTAAACTCTATACTCTACACTATATACCCTACACTCTATACCCTACACTCTATAACCTACACCCTATATCCTACACTCTATACCCTACACTCTACACCCTACACTCTATACCATACACTCTATACTCTACATTCTACACTCTATACCCTACACTCTATACCCTACACTCTATACCCTACACCCTACGTTCTATACCCTACACTCTATACCCTACACTCTACACTCTATACTCCACACTCTACACTTTACACTCTATACCCTACACTCAATACCCTACACGCTATACTCTATATTCTACACTCTATACCCTACACTCTACACTCTATACCCTACACTCTATACCCTACACTCTAATCCCTACACTCTACACTCTATACCCTACACTCTATGCCCTACACTCTACACTCTATACCCTACACTCTATACCCTACACTCTATACCCTACACTCTACCCTCTACACTCTATACCCTACACTCTATACCATACACTCTATACCCTACACTCTACACTCTATTCCCTACACTCTTTACCATACACTCTATACCCTACACTCTATACCCTACACTCTATACCCTACACTATACACTCTATACCCTACACTCTACACTCTATACCATACACTCTATACCCTAAACTCTATACTCTACACTCTACACTCTATACCCTACACTCTATACCCTACACTCTATACCCTACACTCTATACCCTACACTATACACTCTATACCCTACACTCTACACTCTATACCCTACACTCTATACCCTACACTCTACACCCTACACTCTATACCCTACGCACTATACCCTACACTCTATACCCTACACTCTACACTCTATACCCTACACTCTACCCTCTACACTGTATACCCTACACTCTATACCATACACTCTATACCCTACACTCTACACTCTATTCCCTACACTCTTTACCATACACTCTATACCCTACACTCTATACCCTACACTCTATACCCTACACTATACACTCTATACCCTACACTCTACACTCTATACCATACACTCTATACCCTAAACTCTATACCCTACACTCTACACTCTATACCCTACACTCTACACCCTACACTCTATACCCTACACTTTATACCCTACACTCTACACTCTATACCCTACACTCTATACCCTACACTCTACACCCTACACTCTATACCCTACACTCTATACCCTACACTCTACACTCTATACCCTACACTCTATACCCTACACTCTACCCTCTACACTCTATACCCTGCACTCTATACCATACACTCTATACCCTACACTCTACACTCTATTCCCTAAACTCTATACCATACACTCTATACCCTACACTCTATACCCTACACTCTATACCCTACACTCTATACTCTACACTCTATACCCTACACTCTATACCATACACTCTATACTCTACATTCTACACTCTATACCCTACACTCTATACCCTACACTCTATACCCTACACCCTACGTTCTATACCCTACACTCTATACCCTACACTCTACACTCTATACTCCACACTCTACACTTTACACTCTATACCCTACACTCAATACCCTACACTCTATACTCTATATTCTACACTCTATACCCTACACTCTACACTCTATACCCTACACTCTATACCCTACACTCTAATCCCTACACTCTACACTCTATACCCTACACTCTATGCCCTACACTCTACACTCTATACCCTACACTCTATACCCTACACTCTATACCCTACACTCTACCCTCTACACTCTATACCCTACACTCTATACCATACACTCTATACCCTACACTCTACACTCTATTCCTCACACTCTTTACCATACACTCTATACCCTACACTCTATACCCTACACTCTATACCCTACACTATACACTCTATACCCTACACTCTACACTCTATACCATACACTCTATACCCTAAACTCTATACTCTACACTCTACACTCTATACCCTACACTCTATACCCTACACTCTATACCCTACACTCTATACCCTACACTATACACTCTATACCCTACACTCTACACTCTATACCCTACACTCTATACCCTACACTCTACACCCTACACTCTATACCCTACGCACTATACCCTACACTCTATACCCTACACTCTACACTCTATACCCTACACTCTACCCTCTACACTGTATACCCTACACTCTATACCATACACTCTATACCCTACACTCTACACTCTATTCCCTACACTCTTTACCATACACTCTATACCCTACACTCTATACCCTACACTCTATACCCTACACTATACACTCTATACCCTACACTCTACACTCTATACCATACACTCTATACCCTAAACTCTATACCCTACACTCTACACTCTATACCCTACACTCTACACCCTACACTCTATACCCTACACTTTATACCCTACACTCTACACTCTATACCCTACACTCTATACCCTACACTCTACACCCTACACTCTATACCCTACACTCTATACCCTACACTCTACACTCTATACCCTACACTCTATACCCTACACTCTACCCTCTACACTCTATACCCTGCACTCTATACCATACACTCTATACCGTACACTCTACACTCTATTCCCTAAACTCTATACCATACACTCTATACCCTACACTCTATACCCTACACTCTATACCCTACACTCTATACTCTACACTCTATACCCTACACTCTATACCAAACACTCTATACCCTACACTCTACACTCTATTCCCTACACTCTATACCATACACTCTATACCCTACACTCTATACCCTACACTCTATACCCTACACTATACACTCTATACCCTACACTCTACACTCTATACCATACACTCTATACCCTAATCTCTATACCCTACACTCTACACTCTTTACCCTACACTCTATACACTACACTCTATACCCTACACTCTACACTCTATACCCTACACTCTATACCATACACTCTATACCCTACACTCTATACCATACACTCTATACCCTACACTCTACACTCTATACCCTACACTCTATACCTTACACTCTATACCCTACACTATACACTCTATACCCTACACTCTATACCCTATACAATACACTCTATACCCTACAATCTATACCCTACACTCTATACCCTACACTCTACACTCTAAACCGTACACTCTATACCATACACTCTATACCCTACACTCTATATCCTACACTCTATACCCTACACTCTACACTCTATACCCTACACTCTATACCATACACTCTAAACCCTACACTCTATACCCTACACTCTATACCCTAAACTCTACACTCTATACCCTACACTCTACACTCTACACTCTATACCCTACACTCTACACTTTATACCCTACACTGTATACCCTACACTCTATACCCTACACTCTATAGCCCAACACTCTATACTGTACACTCTATACCCTACACTCTATACCCTACACTCTACACTCTATACCCTACACTCTATACCCTACACTCTAATCCCTACACTCTACACTCTATACCCTACACTCTATAACCTACACTCTATACCCTACACTCTACACTCTATACCCTACACTCTACACTCTACACTCTATACCCTACACTCTATACCCTACACTCTATACTCTATACCCTACACTATATACCCTACACTCTATACCCTACACTCTATACCCTACACTCTATACTCTATACCCTACACTATATACCCTACACTCTATACCCTACACTCTATAGCCCAACACTCTATACTGTACACTCTATACCCTACACTCTATACCCTACACTCTACACTCTATACCCTACACTCTATACCCTACACTCTAATCCCTACACTCTACACTCTATACCATACACTCTATAACCTACACTCTATACCCTACACTCTACACTCTATACCCTACACTCTACACTCTACACTCTATACCCTACACTCTATACCCTACACTCTATACTCTATACCCTACACTATATACCCTACACTCTACACTCTATACCCTACACTCTATACCCTACACTCTATACCCTACACTCTACACCCTACACTCTATACCCTACACATTATACCATACACTCTATACCCTACACTCTACACTCTATACCCTACACTCTATACCCTACACTTTATACCCTACACTCTACACTCTATACCCTACACTCTATACCCTACACTCTACACCCTACACTCTATACCCTACACTCTACACTCTATACCCTACACTATATACCATACACTCTACACCCTACACTCTATACCATACACTCTATACCCTACACTCTACACTCTATACCTTACACTCTATACCCTACACTCTACACTCTATACCCTACACTCTATACCCTACACTCTATACCCTACACTATATACCCTACACTCTATACCCTACACTCTACACTCTATATCCTACACTCTATACCCTACACTCTATAACATACACTCTAAACCCTACACTCTATACCCTACACTCTACACTTTATACCCTGCACTCTATACCCTACACTCTATACCCTACACTCTATACCCTACACTCTATACCCTACACTCTACACTCTATACCCTACACTCTATAACATACACTCTATACCCTACACTCTATACCTTACACTCTATACCCTACACTCTCCACTCTACACCCTACACTCTACACTCTATACCCTACACTCTATACCCTACACTCTACACTTTATAACCTACACTCTATACCCTACACTCTATACCCTACACTCTATACCCTACACTCTACACTCTATACCCTACACTCTATACCCTACACTATATACTCTATACCCTACACTCTATACCCTACACTCTATACCCTACAATCTATACCCTACACTCTATACCCTACACTCTATACCCTACACTCCATATCCCAACACTCTATACCCTACACTCTATACCCTACACTCTACACTATATACCCTACACTATACACTCTATACCCTACACTCTATACCATACAATCTACACTCTATACCCTACACTCTATACCCTACACTCTACACTCTATACCCTACACACTATACCCTACTTTCTACACTCTATACCCTACACTCTACACTCTATACCATACACTCTATACCCTACACTCTATACCCTACACACTATACCCTACTTTCTACACTCTATACCCTACACTCTATACCCTACACTCTACACTCTATACCTACACTCTATAACATACACTCTATACCCTACACTCTATACCTTACACTCTATACCCTACACTCTATATCCCAACACTCTATACCCTACACTCTATACCCTACACTCTACACTATATACCCTACACTATACACTCTATACCCTACACTCTATACCATACAATCTACACTCTATACCCTACACTCTATACCCTACACTCTACACTCTATACCCTACACACTATACCCTACTTTCTACACTCTATACCCTACACTCTACACTCTATACCATACACTCTATACCCTACACTCTATACCCTACACACTATACCCTACTTTCTACACTCTATACACTACACTCTATACCCTACACTCTACACTCTATACCTACACTCTATAACATACACTCTATACCCTACACTCTATACCTTACACTCTATACCCTACACTCTCCACTCTACACCCTACACTCTACACTATATACCCTACACTCTATACCCTACACTCTACACTCTATACCCTACACTCTACACTCTATACCCTACACTATATACTCTATACCCTACACTCTATACCCTACACTCTTTACCCTACAATCTATACCCTACACTCTATACCCGACACTCTATACCCTACACTCTATATCCCAACACTCTATACCCTACACTCTATTCCCTACACCCTACACTCTATACCCTACACTCTATACCCTACACTATATACCCTACACTCTATACCCTACACTCTACACTCTATATCCTACACTCTATACCCTACACTCTATAACATACACTCTAAACCCTACACTCTATACCCTACACTCTACACTTTATACCCTACACTCTATACCCTACACTCTATACCCTACACTCTATACCCTACACTCTATACCCTACACTCTACACTCTATACCCTACACTCTATAACATACACTCTATACCCTACACTCTATACCTTACACTCTATACCCTACACTCTCCACTCTACACCCTACACTCTACACTCTATACCCTACACTCTATACCCTACACTCTACACTTTATAACCTACACTCTATACCCTACACTCTATACCCTACACTCTATACCCTACACTCTACACTCTACACCCTACACTCTATACCCTACACTATATACTCTATACCCTACACTCTATACCCTACACTCTATACCCTACAATCTATACCCTACACTCTATACCCTACACTCTATACCCTACACTCTATATCCCAACACTCTATACCCTACACTCTATACCCTACACTCTACACTATATACCCTACACTATACACTCTATACCCTACACTCTATACCATACAATCTACACTCTATACCCTACACTCTATACCCTACACTCTACACTCTATACCCTACACACTATACCCTACTTTCTACACTCTATACCCTACACTCTACACTCTATACCATACACTCTATACCCTACACTCTATACCCTACACACTATACCCTACTTTCTACACTCTATACCCTACACTCTATACCCTACACTCTACACTCTATACCTACACTCTATAACATACACTCTATACCCTACACTCTATACCTTACACTCTATACCCTACACTCTATATCCCAACACTCTATACCCTACACTCTATACCCTACATTCTACACTATATACCCTACACTATACACTCTATACCCTACACTCTATACCATACAATCTACACTCTATACCCTACACTCTATACCCTACACTCTACACTCTATACCCTACACACTATACCCTACTTTCTACACTCTATACCCTACACTCTACACTCTATACCATACACTCTATACCCTACACTCTATACCCTACACACTATACCCTACTTTCTACACTCTATACACTACACTTTATACCCTACACTCTACACTCTATACCTACACTCTATAACATACACTCTATACCCTACACTCTATACCTTACACTCTATACCCTACACTCTCCACTCTACACCCTACACTCTACACTATATACCCTACACTCTATACCCTACACTCTACACTCTATACCCTACACTCTACACTCTATACCCTACACTATATACTCTATACCCTACACTCTATACCCTACACTCTTTACCCTACAATCTATACCCTACACTCTATACCCGACACTCTATACCCTACACTCTATATCCCAACACTCTATACCCTACACTCTATTCCCTACACCCTACACTCTATACCCTACACTATACACTCTATACCCTACACTCTATACCATACAATCTACACTCTATACCCTACACTCTATACCCTACACTCTACACTCTATACCCTACACACTATACCCTACTTTCTACACTCTATACCCTACACTTTACACTCTATACCATACACTCTATACCCTACACTCTATACCCTACACTCTATACCCTACACTATATACCCTACACTCTATACCCTACACTCTACACTCTATACCCTACACTCTATAACATACACTCTAAACCCTACACTCTATACCATACACTCTACACTTTATACCCTGCACTCTATACCCTACACTCTATACCCTACACTCTATACCCTACACTCTATACCCTACACTCTACACTCTATACCCTACACTCTATAACATACATTCTATACCCTACACTCTATACCTTACACTCTATACCCTACACTCTACACTCTACACCCTACACTCTACACTTTATACCCTACACTCTATACCCTTCACTCTATACCCTACACTCTATACCCTACACTCTATACCCTACACTCTACACTCTATACCCTACACTCTATAACATACACTCTATACCCTACACTCTATACCTTACACTCTATACCCTACACTCTCCACTCTACACCCTACACTCTACACTCTATACCCTACACTCTATACCCTACACTCTACACTTTATAACCTACACTCTATACCCTACACTCTATACCCTACACTCTATACCCTACACTCTACACTCTATACCCTACACTCTATACCCTACACTATATACTCTATACCCTACACTCTATACCCTACAATCTATACCCTACACTCTATACCCTACACTCTATACCCTACACTCTATATCCCAACACTCTATACCCTACACTCTATACCCTACACTCTACACTATATACCCTACACTATACACTCTATACCCTACACTCTATACCATACAATCTACACTCTATACCCTACACTCTATACCCTACACTCTACACTCTATACCCTACACACTATACCCTACTTTCTACACTCTATACCCTACACTCTACACTCTATACCATACACTCTATACCCTACACTCTATACCCTACACACTATACCCTACTTTCTACACTCTATACCCTACACTCTATACCCTACACTCTACACTCTATAACATACACTCTATACCCTACACTCTATACCTTACACTCTATACCCTACACTCTATATCCCAACACTCTATACCCTACACTCTATACCCTACACTCTACACTATATACCCTACACTATACACTCTATACCCTACACTTTATACCATACAATCTACACTCTATACCCTACACTCTATACCCTACACTCTATGCCCTACACTCTACACTCTATACCCTACACTCTATACCCTACACTCTATACCCTACACTCTACCCTCTACACTCTATACCCTACACTCTATACCATACACTCTATACCCTACACTCTACACTCTATTCCCTACACTCTTTACCATACACTCTATACCCTACACTCTATACCCTACACTCTATACCCTACACTATACACTCTATACCCTACACTCTATACCCTACACTATATACCCTACACTCTATACCCTACACTCTACACTCTATATCCTACACTCTACACTCTATACCCTACACTCTATAACATACACTCTAAACCCTACACTCTACACTTTATACCCTACACTCTATACCCTACACTCTATACCCTACACTCTATACCCTACACTCTACACTCTATACCCTACACTCTATAACATACACTCTATACCCTACACTCTATACCTTACACTCTATACCCTACACTCTCCACTCTACACCCTACACTCTATACCCTACACTCTACACTTTATAACCTACACTCTATACCCTACACTCTATACCCTACACTCTATACCCTACACTCTACACTCTATACCCTACACTCTATAACATACACTCTATACCCTACACTCTGTACCTTACACTCTATACCCTACACTCTCCACTCTACACCCTACACTCTATACTCTATATTCTACACTCTATACCCTACACTCTACACTCTATACCCTACACTCTATACCCTACACTCTAATCCCTACACTCTACACTCTATACCCTACACTCTATACCCTACACTCTATGCCCTACACTCTACACTCTATACCCTACACTCTATACCCTACACTCTATACCCTACACTCTACCCTCTACACTCTATACCCTACACTCTATACCATACACTCTATACTCTACACTCTACACTCTATTCCCTACACTCTTTACCATACATTCTATACCCTACACTCTATACCCTACACTCTATACCCTACACTCTATACTCTACACTCTATACCCTACACTCTATACCCTACACTCTATACCATACACTCTATACCCTACACTCTACACTCTATTCCCTACACTCTATACCATACACTCTATACCCTACACTCTATACCCTACACTCTATACCCTACACTATACACTCTATACCCTACACTCTACACTCTATACCATACACTCTATACCCTAAACTCTATACCCTACACTCTACACTCTATACCCTACACTCTATACCCTACACTCTATACCCTACACTCTATACCCTACACTATACACTCTATACCCTACACTCTACACTCTATACCATACACTCTATACCCTAAACTCTATACCCTACACTCTACACTCTATACCCTACACTCTACACCCTACACTCTATACCCTACACTTTATACCCTACACTCTACACTCTATACCCTACACTCTATACCCTACACTCTACACCCTACACTCTATACCCTACACTCTATACCCTACACTCTACACTCTATACCCTACACTCTATACCCTACACTCTATACCCTACACTCTATACCCTACACTCTACACTCTATACCCTACACTATATACCCTACACTCTATACCCTACACTCTATACCCTACACTCTACACTCTATACCCTACACTCTATACCCTACACTCTATACCCTACACTCTATACCCTACACTCTACACTCTATACCCTACACTCTATACCCTACACTCTATACCCTACACTCTATACCCTACACTCTACACTCTATACCCTACACTATATACCCTACACTCTATACCCTACACTCTATACCCTACACTCTACACTCTATACCCTACACTCTATACCCTAAACTCTATACCCTACACTCTATACCCTACACTCTACACTCCATACCCTACACTCTACACTCTATACCCTACACTTTATAACCCTACACTCTACACTCTATACCCTACACTCTATACCCTACACTCTATACCCTACACTCTACACTCTACACCCTACACTCTATACCCTACACTCTATACTCTACACTATATACCCTACACTCTATACCCTGCACTCTATACTCTATACCCTACACTCTATACCCTACACTATACACTCTATACCCTACACTCTACACTCTATACCATACACTCTATACCCTAAACTCTATACTCTACACTCTACACTCTATACCCTACACTCTATACCCTACACCCTATACCCTACACTCTATACCCTACGCACTATACCCTACACTCTATACCATACACTCTACACTCTATACCCTACACTCTATACCATACACTCTATACCCTACACTCTATACCCTACAATATACACTCTATACCCTACACTCTACACTGTATACCATACACTCTACACCCTACACTCTATACCCTACACTCTATACCCTACACTCTATACTCTACACTATATACCCTACACTCTATACCCTACACTCTATACCCTACACTCTATAACCTACACCCTATACCCTACACTCTATACCCTACACTCTACACTCTACACCCTACACTCTATACCCTACACTCTATACTCTACACTATATACCCTACACTCTATACCCTGCACTCTATACTCTATACCCTACACTCTATACCCTACACTATACACTCTATACCCTACACTCTACACTCTATACCATACACTCTATACCCTAAACTCTATACTCTACACTCTACACTCTATACCCTACACTCTATACCCTACACCCTATACCCTACACTCTATACCCTACGCACTATACCCTACACTCTATACCATACACTCTACACTCTATACCCTACACTCTATACCATACACTCTATACCCTACACTCTATACCCTACAATATACACTCTATACCCTACACTCTACACTGTATACCATACACTCTATACCCTACACTCTATACCCTACACTCTATACCCTACACTCTATACTCTACACTATATACCCTACACTCTATACCCTACACTCTATACCCTACACTCTATAACCTACACCCTATACCCTACACTCTATACCCTACACTCTACACCCTACACTCTATACCATACACTCTATACTCTACATTCTACACTCTATACCCTACACTCTATACCCTACACTCTATACCCTACACCCTACGTTCTATACCCTACACTCTATACCCTACACTCTACACTCTATACTCCACACTCTACACTTTACACTCTATACCCTACACTCAATACCCTACACTCTATACTCTATATTCTACACTCTATACCCTACACTCTACACTCTATACCCTACACTCTATACCCTACACTCTAATCCCTACACTCTACACTCTATACCCTACACTCTATACCCTACACTCTATGCCCTACACTCTACACTCTATACCCTACACTCTATACCCTACACTCTATACCCTACACTCTATACCCTACACTCTACCCTCTACACTCTATACCCTACACTCTATACCATACACTCTATACCCTACACTCTACACTCTATTCCCTACACTCTTTACCATACACTCTATACCCTACACTCTATACCCTACACTCTATACCCTACACTATACACTCTATACCCTACACTCTACACTCTATACCATACACTCTATACCCTAAACTCTATACTCTACACTCTACACTCTATACCCTACACTCTATACCCTACACTCTATACCCTACACTCTATACCCTACACTCTATACTCTATACCCTACACTATATACCCTACACTCTACACTCTATACCCTACACTCTATACCCTACACTCTATACCCTACACTCTACACCCTATACTCTATACCCTACACATTATACCATACACTCTATACCCTACACTCTACACTCTATACCCTACACTCTATACCCTACACTTTATACCCTACACTCTACACTCTATACCCTACACTCTATACCCTACACTCTACACCCTACACTCTATACCCTACACTATACACTCTATACCCTACACTCTATACCATACACTTTACACCCTACACTCTATACCATACACTCTATACCCTACACTCTACACTCTATACCCTACACTCTATACCCTACACTCTACACTCTATACCCTACACTCTATACCCTACACTCTATACCCTACACTATATACCCTACACTCTATACCCTACACTCTACACTCTATATCCTACACTCTACACTCTATACCCTACACTCTATAACATACACTCTAAACCCTACACTCTACACTTTATACCCTACACTCTATACCCTACACTCTATACCCTACACTCTATACCCTACACTCTACACTCTATACCCTACACTCTATAACATACACTCTATACCCTACACTCTATACCTTACACTCTATACCCTACACTCTCCACTCTACACCCTACACTCTATACCCTACACTCTACACTTTATAACCTACACTCTATACCCTACACTCTATACCCTACACTCTATACCCTACACTCTACACTCTATACCCTACACTCTATAACATACACTCTATACCCTACACTCTGTACCTTACACTCTATACCCTACACTCTCCACTCTACACCCTACACTCTATACTCTATATTCTACACTCTATACCCTACACTCTACACTCTATACCCTACACTCTATACCCTACACTCTAATCCCTACACTCTACACTCTATACCCTACACTCTATACCCTACACTCTATGCCCTACACTCTATACCCTACACTCTATACCCTACACTCTATACCCTACACTCTACCCTCTACACTCTATACCCTACACTCTATACCATACACTCTATACTCTACACTCTACACTCTATTCCCTACACTCTTTACCATACATTCTATACCCTACACTCTATACCCTACACTCTATACCCTACACTCTATACTCTACACTCTATACCCTACACTCTATACCCTACACTCTATACCATACACTCTATACCCTACACTCTACACTCTATTCCCTACACTCTATACCATACACTCTATACCCTACACTCTATACCCTACACTCTATACCCTACACTATACACTCTATACCCTACACTCTACACTCTATACCATACACTCTATACCCTAAACTCTATACCCTACACTCTACACTCTATACCCTACACTCTATACCCTACACTCTATACCCTACACTCTATACCCTACACTATACACTCTATACCCTACACTCTACACTCTATACCATACACTCTATACCCTAAACTCTATACCCTACACTCTACACTCTATACCCTACACTCTACACCCTACACTCTATACCCTACACTTTATACCCTACACTCTACACTCTATACCCTACACTCTATACCCTACGCTCTACACCCTACACTCTATACCCTACACTCTATACCCTACACTCTACACTCTATACCCTACACTCTATACCCTACACTCTATACCCTACACTCTATACCCTACACTCTACACTCTATACCCTACACTATATACCCTACACTCTATACCCTACACTCTATACCCTACACTCTACACTCTATACCCTACACTCTATACCCTACACTCTATACCCTACACTCTACACTCTATACCCTACACTCTACACTCTATACCCTACACTTTATAACCCTACACTCTACACTCTATACCCTACACTCTATACCCTACAATCTATACCCTACACTCTACACTCTACACCCTACACTCTATACCCTACACTCTATACTCTACACTATATACCCTACACTCTATACCCTGCACTCTATACTCTATACCCTACACTCTATACCCTACACTCTATAACCTACACCCTATACCCTACACTCTATACCCTACGCACTATACCCTACACTCTATACCCTACACTCTACACTCTATACCCTACACTCTATACCATACACTCTATACCCTACACTCTATACCCTACAATATACACTCTATACCCTACACTCTACACTGTATACCCTACACTCTATACCCTACAATATACACTCTATACCCTACACTCTACACTGTATACCATACACTCTATACCCTACACTCTATACCCTACACTCTATACCCTACACTCTATACTCTACACTATATACCCTACACTCTATACCCTACACTCTATAACCTACACCCTATATCCTACACTCTATACCCTACACTCTACACCCTACACTCTATACCATACACTCTATACTCTACATTCTACACTCTATACCCTACACTCTATACCCTACACTCTATACCCTACACCCTACGTTCTATACCCTACACTCTATACCCTACACTCTACACTCTATACTCCACACTCTACACTTTACACTCTATACCCTACACTCAATACCCTACACTCTATACTCTATATTCTACACTCTATACCCTACACTCTACACTCTATACCCTACACTCTATACCCTACACTCTAATCCCTACACTCTACACTCTATACCCTACACTCTATGCCCTACACTCTACACTCTATACCCTACACTCTATACCCTACACTCTATACCCTACACTCTACCCTCTACACTCTATACCCTACACTCTATACCATACACTCTATACCCTACACTCTACACTCTATTCCCTACACTCTTTACCATACACTCTATACCCTACACTCTATACCCTACACTCTATACCCTACACTATACACTCTATACCCTACACTCTACACTCTATACCATACACTCTATACCCTAAACTCTATACTCTACACTCTACACTCTATACCCTACACTCTATACCCTACACTCTATACCCTACACTCTATACCCTACACTATACACTCTATACCCTACACTCTACACTCTATACCCTACACTCTATACCCTACACTCTACACCCTACACTCTATACCCTACGCACTATACCCTACACTCTATACCCTACACTCTACACTCTATACCCTACACTCTACCCTCTACACTGTATACCCTACACTCTATACCATACACTCTATACCCTACACTCTACACTCTATTCCCTACACTCTTTACCATACACTCTATACCCTACACTCTATACCCTACACTCTATACCCTACACTATACACTCTATACCCTACACTCTACACTCTATACCATACACTCTATACCCTAAACTCTATACCCTACACTCTACACTCTATACCCTACACTCTACACCCTACACTCTATACCCTACACTTTATACCCTACACTCTACACTCTATACCCTACACTCTATACCCTACACTCTACACCCTACACTCTATACCCTACACTCTATACCCTACACTCTACACTCTATACCCTACACTCTATACCCTACACTCTACCCTCTACACTCTATACCCTGCACTCTATACCATACACTCTATACCCTACACTCTACACTCTATTCCCTAAACTCTATACCATACACTCTATACCCTACACTCTATACCCTACACTCTATACCCTACACTCTATACTCTACACTCTATACCCTACACTCTATACCATACACTCTATACTCTACATTCTACACTCTATACCCTACACTCTATACCCTACACTCTATACCCTACACCCTACGTTCTATACCCTACACTCTATACCCTACACTCTACACTCTATACTCCACACTCTACACTTTACACTCTATACCCTACACTCAATACCCTACACTCTATACTCTATATTCTACACTCTATACCCTACACTCTACACTCTATACCCTACACTCTATACCCTACACTCTAATCCCTACACTCTACACTCTATACCCTACACTCTATGCCCTACACTCTACACTCTATACCCTACACTCTATACCCTACACTCTATACCCTACACTCTACCCTCTACACTCTATACCCTACACTCTATACCATACACTCTATACCCTACACTCTACACTCTATTCCTCACACTCTTTACCATACACTCTATACCCTACACTCTATACCCTACACTCTATACCCTACACTATACACTCTATACCCTACACTCTACACTCTATACCATACACTCTATACCCTAAACTCTATACTCTACACTCTACACTCTATACCCTACACTCTATACCCTACACTCTATACCCTACACTCTATACCCTACACTCTATACCCTACACTATACACTCTATACCCTACACTCTACACTCTATACCCTACACTCTATACCCTACACTCTACACCCTACACTCTATACCCTACGCACTATACCCTACACTCTATACCCTACACTCTACACTCTATACCCTACACTCTACCCTCTACACTGTATACCCTACACTCTATACCATACACTCTATACCCTACACTCTACACTCTATTCCCTACACTCTTTACCATACACTCTATACCCTACACTCTATACCCTACACTCTATACCCTACACTATACACTCTATACCCTACACTCTACACTCTATACCATACACTCTATACCCTAAACTCTATACCCTACACTCTACACTCTATACCCTACACTCTACACCCTACACTCTATACCCTACACTTTATACCCTACACTCTACACTCTATACCCTACACTCTATACCCTACACTCTACACCCTACACTCTATACCCTACACTCTATACCCTACACTCTACACTCTATACCCTACACTCTATACCCTACACTCTACCCTCTACACTCTATACCCTGCACTCTATACCATACACTCTATACCCTACACTCTACACTCTATTCCCTAAACTCTATACCATACACTCTATACCCTACACTCTATACCCTACACTCTATACCCTACACTCTATACTCTACACTCTATACCCTACACTCTATACCAAACACTCTATACCCTACACTCTACACTCTATTCCCTACACTCTATACCATACACTCTATACCCTACACTCTATACCCTACACTCTATACCCTACACTATACACTCTATACCCTACACTCTACACTCTATACCATACACTCTATACCCTAATCTCTATACCCTACACTCTACACTCTATACCCTACACTCTATACACTACACTCTATACCCTACACTCTACACTCTATACCCTACACTCTATACCATACACTCTATACCCTACACTCTATACCATACACTCTATACCCTACACTCTACACTCTATACCCTACACTCTATACCTTACACTCTATACCCTACACTATACACTCTATACCCTACACTCTATACCCTATACAATACACTCTATACCCTACAATCTATACCCTACACTCTATACCCTACACTCTACACTCTAAACCGTACACTCTATACCATACACTCTATACCCTACACTCTATATCCTACACTCTATACCCTACACTCTACACTCTATACCCTACACTCTATACCATACACTCTAAACCCTACACTCTATACCCTACACTCTATACCCTAAACTCTACACTCTATACCCTACACTCTACACTCTACACTCTATACCCTACACTCTACACTTTATACCCTACACTGTATACCCTACACTCTATACCCTACACTCTATAGCCCAACACTCTATACTGTACACTCTATACCCTACACTCTATACCCTACACTCTACACTCTATACCCTACACTCTATACCCTACACTCTAATCCCTACACTCTACACTCTATACCCTACACTCTATAACCTACACTCTATACCCTACACTCTACACTCTATACCCTACACTCTACACTCTACACTCTATACCCTACACTCTATACCCTACACTCTATACTCTATACCCTACACTATATACCCTACACTCTATACCCTACACTCTATACCCTACACTCTATACTCTATACCCTACACTATATACCCTACACTCTATACCCTACACTCTATAGCCCAACACTCTATACTGTACACTCTATACCCTACACTCTATACCCTACACTCTACACTCTATACCCTACACTCTATACCCTACACTCTAATCCCTACACTCTACACTCTATACCATACACTCTATAACCTACACTCTATACCCTACACTCTACACTCTATACCCTACACTCTACACTCTACACTCTATACCCTACACTCTATACCCTACACTCTATACTCTATACCCTACACTATATACCCTACACTCTACACTCTATACCCTACACTCTATACCCTACACTCTATACCCTACACTCTACACCCTACACTCTATACCCTACACATTATACCCTACACTCTATACCCTACACTCTACACTCTATACCCTACACTCTATACCCTACACTTTATACCCTACACTCTACACTCTATACCCTACACTCTATACCCTACACTCTACACCCTACACTCTATACCCTACACTCTACACTCTATACCCTACACTATATACCATACACTCTACACCCTACACTCTATACCATACACTCTATACCCTACACTCTACACTCTATACCTTACACTCTATACCCTACACTCTACACTCTATACCCTACACTCTATACCCTACACTCTATACCCTACACTATATACCCTACACTCTATACCCTACACTCTACACTCTATATCCTACACTCTATACCCTACACTCTATAACATACACTCTAAACCCTACACTCTATACCCTACACTCTACACTTTATACCCTGCACTCTATACCCTACACTCTATACCCTACACTCTATACCCTACACTCTATACCCTACACTCTACACTCTATACCCTACACTCTATAACATACACTCTATACCCTACACTCTATACCTTACACTCTATACCCTACACTCTCCACTCTACACCCTACACTCTACACTCTATACCCTACACTCTATACCCTACACTCTACACTTTATAACCTACACTCTATACCCTACACTCTATACCCTACACTCTATACCCTACACTCTACACTCTATACCCTACACTCTATACCCTACACTATATACTCTATACCCTACACTCTATACCCTACACTCTATACCCTACAATCTATACCCTACACTCTATACCCTACACTCTATACCCTACACTCCATATCCCAACACTCTATACCCTACACTCTATACCCTACACTCTACACTATATACCCTACACTATACACTCTATACCCTACACTCTATACCATACAATCTACACTCTATACCCTACACTCTATACCCTACACTCTACACTCTATACCCTACACACTATACCCTACTTTCTACACTCTATACCCTACACTCTACACTCTATACCATACACTCTATACCCTACACTCTATACCCTACACACTATACCCTACTTTCTACACTCTATACCCTACACTCTATACCCTACACTCTACACTCTATACCTACACTCTATAACATACACTCTATACCCTACACTCTATACCTTACACTCTATACCCTACACTCTATATCCCAACACTCTATACCCTACACTCTATACCCTACACTCTACACTATATACCCTACACTATACACTCTATACCCTACACTCTATACCATACAATCTACACTCTATACCCTACACTCTATACCCTACACTCTACACTCTATACCCTACACACTATACCCTACACACTATACCCTACTTTCTACACTCTATACACTACACTCTATACCCTACACTCTACACTCTATACCTACACTCTATAACATACACTCTATACCCTACACTCTATACCTTACACTCTATACCCTACACTCTCCACTCTACACCCTACACTCTACACTATATACCCTACACTCTATACCCTACACTCTACACTCTATACCCTACACTCTACACTCTATACCCTACACTATATACTCTATACCCTACACTCTATACCCTACACTCTTTACCCTACAATCTATACCCTACACTCTATACCCGACACTCTATACCCTACACTCTATATCCCAACACTCTATACCCTACACTCTATTCCCTACACCCTACACTCTATACCCTACACTATACACTCTATACCCTACACTCTATACCATACAATCTACACTCTATACCCTACACTCTATACCCTACACTCTACACTCTATACCCTACACACTATACCCTACTTTCTACACTCTATACCCTACACTTTACACTCTATACCATACACTCTATACCCTACACTCTATACCCTACACTCTATACCCTACACTATATACCCTACACTCTATACCCTACACTCTACACTCTATACCCTACACTCTATAACATACACTCTAAACCCTACACTCTATACTAGAGTTGAGCGACCTTGACCTTTTTAGAGTCGAGCCGGGTTTTGCGAAACCCGACTATGTCCAAAGTCGGGTCGAGTGAAATCGGCCGATTATGACGTAAAGTCGGGATCGACCGAAACACGAAACCCAATGCAAGTCAATGGGGCAGCATAGTCGGCAGTGAGTGGGGGCCAGGAAAACACCTAGAGTGCCCATTTTAATGTCAAAACCATCCATTCTTCTTAATGAAGCTTGTCAAGCGTAATTTACCTTAAAATAATTGGAAGGCATTTGAAATTGGGGGTCATTTGGCTAAAGTTGTGGGGGGTAGGGCTGGTTCAAGTAATTAGTGGGCCCAGTAAATCTGGACCACGTCACGGCAGTGGAGCAGGGAGAGGTAAGTATTTCAACTTTGCAAGTGCTGTGATCCTGAGCAAGCAGGGGGGGCCCACTCGTTGGCATTGGCACTGGCACAGGGCCCCTCAAAGTACAGCGGTGTGTTTGCACGGCGGGGGCGCCTCCCACCGGCAGCAACACTTTTGCGTACTATGAGAGGCCCTGTGCCAGTGACGTCGCCAACTAGTATTCCTCCCCCCACCTGATGAAGGAACCTGCACTTTCATCTGCACCTTCCTCTTTGTCCCCGTGTAAGGTGGTATGGTATGCGGGAAGAGCAACCTGACTTTCAGCAGGGTCACAATGTTGTTGTGTAGCGTGCACGGGGAATGTTGCGTTATGGGTCAATGTACCAGCAGACTCATCTATCACTGGCTGGGCAATGGGCACGATGAAGTGGAAACACAGATATAGGCCCAAAGAAGAAAGTGGGCTAAATGCAGTTCAAAATTGGTAACACAGGAATAACCAGGGGGCATTGCAGTGGAGGACAACTGGAATGAGAGGCTGACACAGAGAGTAGGGCCAAATCAGTAAGTAGTCGAAATGCAGTTCAAAATTGGCAACCGTAGTAAACAGGCGGCACAGCTTTGTTCAGTGGAGGAGAACAGCAAGGAGTGGCAGACACCGATAGTAGGCCCCAACCCAACTAGTAGGCCAAATGCAGTCTAACATTAACAACTACTTAACGAGAGGCTGAAAATGGAATTTCAGGACAGGAAACCAGGAGAACAGCAAGGAGTGGCAGACACCGATAGTAGGCCCCAAACCAACTAGTACGCCAAATGCAGTTGTTCCATTTAACCACAATTTAATGAGAGCCTGAAGATAGAAGCTCAGGAAAGGCAACCTGGGGAACACCTTGGAGTGTAACACACCATCTCTCTCCACCCCATACCCATTTTGTAGGCCTAATGCTGTGTACTTTTCTACAACTACTAAACGAGAGTCGGAAGACCGAAGCAATGGCAAGGAAACCTGGGGAACACCTTGGAGTGTAACACACCATCTCTCTCCACCCGATACCCATTTTGTAGGCCTAATGCAGTGTAGTTTTCTACAACTACTAAACGAGAGTCGGAAGATCGAAGCAATGGCGAGGAAACCTGGAGAACACCTTGGAGTGTAACACACCATCTCTCTCCACCCCATTCCCCATTTTTTAGGCCTAATGCAGCCTACTTTCCGACACCTACTAAACGAGAGCATGAAGATCGAAGCTCAGGAAAGGCAACCTGGGGAACACCTTGGAGTGTAACAACAACCTCTCTCTACACCACGGAAGGGCTGATTCTTAGGAAGGAAGGCTGTTGTAAATAAGCATTGCGCGCCCGAGGGTGATTATATTCTTATTCGGTATCTACTCACCCTCGGACGCGCCATGCTTCTTGATTTGTAATTAATGTTTATTTGCAATGTGCTTTTGACTTACTCAATTATTTTTTTAATTATTGATTTTATTAAATTAATAGTTTAACATCTTATTGGAAATAATTTAAAGGAGACGCGACAGGACAACACTCGGTGGATGCCATATCTGTGTTAACAACTCCAAAAAAACCTTTCAGTTAACTTCTTGCAGGAGAAAGTAATTGTAGCTGGTGGACCTTTTAGTACAGTTCCAGATTTTTGTTGTGTGTTTGTTTTTAATGTTAAAATGTCTGCATTTGAGATCTCAACACGATCTTATTTTTTATAATCAAAATAATTATTTTTTTATTTTAAGATGTTGGTTCAAGGGGTACACGGGCAGCAGTAGACAGGTCAGTGGAGGCCTAGTGGAAGGAGGGACCGCAGATGCGCCACTGTTTCACCCATACACAATTTGTAGGCCTAATGCAGCGTAGTTTCCAACAGCTAGTAAACGAGAGCCGGAAGATCGAAGCTCAGGAAAGGCAACCTGGGGAACACCTTGGAGTGTAACAACAACCTCTCTCTACACCACGGAAGGGCTGATTCTTAGGAAGGAAGGCTGTTGTAAATAAGCATTGCGCGCCCGAGGGTGATTATATTCTTATTCGGTATCTACTCACCCTCGGACGCGCCATGCTTCTTGATTTGTAATTAATGTTTATTTGCAATGTGCTTTTGACTTACTCAATTATTTTTTTAATTATTGATTTTATTAAATTAATAGTTTAACATCTTATTGGAAATAATTTAAAGGAGACGCGACAGGACAACACTCGGTGGATGCCATATCTGTGTTAACAACTCCAAAAAAACCTTTCAGTTAACTTCTTGCAGGAGAAAGTAATTGTAGCTGGTGGACCTTTTTAGTACAGTTCCAGATTTTTGTTGTGTGTTTGTTTTTAATGTTAAAATGTCTGCATTTGAGATCTCAACACGATCTTATTTTTTATAATCAAAATAATTATTTTTTTATTTTAAGATGTTGGTTCAAGGGGTACACGGGCAGCAGTAGACAGGTCAGTGGAGGCCTAGTGGAAGGAGGGACCGCAGATGCGCCACTGTTTCACCCATACACAATTTGTAGGCCTAATGCAGCGTAGTTTCCAACAGCTAGTAAACGAGAGCCGGAAGATCGAAGCTCAGGAAAGGCAACCTGGGGAACACCTTGGAGTGTAACAACAACCTCTCTCTACACCACGGAAGGGCTGATTCTTAGGAAGGAAGGCTGTTGTAAATAAGCATTGCGCGCCCGAGGGTGATTATATTCTTATTCGGTATCTACTCACCCTCGGACGCGCCATGCTTCTTGATTTGTAATTAATGTTTATTTGCAATGTGCTTTTGACTTACTCAATTATTTTTTTAATTATTGATTTTATTAAATTAATAGTTTAACATCTTATTGGAAATAATTTAAAGGAGACGCGACAGGACAACACTCGGTGGATGCCATATCTGTGTTAACAACTCCAAAAAAACCTTTCAGTTAACTTCTTGCAGGAGAAAGTAATTGTAGCTGGTGGACCTTTTTAGTACAGTTCCAGATTTTTGTTGTGTGTTTGTTTTTAATGTTAAAATGTCTGCATTTGAGATCTCAACACGATCTTATTTTTTATAATCAAATTAATTTTTTAAATATTTTATTAGGTTGGTTCAAGGGGTACACGGGCCGCAGTAGACAGGTCAGTGGAGGCCTAGTGGAAGGAGTGACCGCAGACAGGCATCGAAGGCCTAAAATAATAACACATGGCTGTAGGCAATTTTAAATTGGTTCCAGGGTTACACGGGCAGCAGTGGTGTGGTCAGTGGAGGCCTAGTGGAAGGAGTGACCGCAGACAGGCATCGAAGGCCTAAAATATTAACACATGGCTGTAGGCAATTTTAAATTGGTTCCAGGGGTACTTGGGCAGCAGTGCCCTGGTCAGTGTAGTAGTAGTTGAAAGAATGTACCGCAGACAGGCATCGAAGGCCTAAAATAAAAAAATTGGGCTGGCTGTAGGCAATTTTAAATTGTTTCCAGGGTTACACGGGCAGCAGTGGTGTGGTCAGTGGAGGCCTAGTGGAAGGAGTGACCGCAGACAGGCATCGAAGGCCTAAAATAATAACACATGGCTGTAGGCAATTTTAAATTGGTTCCAGGGTTACACGGGCAGCAGTGGTGTGGTCAGTGGAGGCCTAGTGGAAGGAGTGACCGCAGACAGGCATCGACGGCCTAAAATAATCACACATGGCTGTAGGCAATTTTAAATTGGTTCCAGGGGTACACGGGCAGCAGTGGTGTGGTCAGTGGAGGCCTAGTGGAAGGAGTGACCGCAGACAGGCATCGAAGGCCTAAAATATTAACACATGGCTGTAGGCAATTTTAAATTGGTTCCAGGGGTACTTGGGCAGCAGTGCCCTGGTCAGTGTAGTAGTAGTTGAAAGAATGTACCGCAGACAGGCATCGAAGGCCTAAAATAAAAAAATTGGGCTGGCTGTAGGCAATTTTAAATTGGTTCCAGGGTTACACGGGCAGCAGTGGTGTGGTCAGTGGAGGCCTAGTGGAAGGAGTGACCGCAGACAGGCATCGAAGGCCTAAAATAATAACACATGGCTGTAGGCAATTTTAAATTGGTTCCAGGGTTACACGGGCAGCAGTGGTGTGGTCAGTGGAGGCCTAGTGGAAGGAGTGACCGCAGACAGGCATCGAAGGCCTAAAATATTAACACATGGCTGTAGGCAATTTTAAATTGGTTCCAGGGGTACTTGGGCAGCAGTGCCCTGGTCAGTGTAGTAGTAGTTGAAAGAATGTACCGCAGACAGGCATCGAAGGCCTAAAATAAAAAAATTGGGCTGGCTGTAGGCAATTTTAAATTGGTTCCAGGGTTACACGGGCAGCAGTGGTGTGGTCAGTGGAGGCCTAGTGGAAGGAGTGACCGCAGACAGGCATCGACGGCCTAAAATAATCACACATGGCTGTAGGCAATTTTAAATTGGTTCCAGGGGTACACGGGCAGCAGTGGTCTGGTCAGTGGAAGTCTAGTGGAAGGAGTGACCGCAGACAGGCTTCGAAGGCCTAACATAACAAAAATGTCAAAACAATGGTATTGTCAGTGCCAGTCATTGAAGGATGTCAGCGCCTAGACTACACATTGGTGAAGCTGTGAGAGATAATTTTGCTAGTGGTAGAGCACTGTTTGAGCTGGGGGGGGGGGGAACTGGCTTGTGGCCGGCGGTACAGGCACAGGGCCCCTCATATTACAACGGTGAGTCTGACGTTGGGTGCGCACCACCACCGCCAGAGACACTTTATTGTACTATGAGGGACCCAGTGGCAGTGCCGTCGACCAAAAGCGGGCTCACCCACCTCTTCAGACAAACAGCACTCTCAAGGGTCCAAGCGCAAAGTGGCGATAGCACGACCCCGTGTGGGGAGTTTGGCCATTTCGTGAGGTGGAAACATGTCGTATGCTGGACAATCAGGTGAAGAAAATTACGAGATTGGAAAAGTCATTCAGAATAGTCCACAGGCAAGACCTTTTCATAGGAAAGCTAGGTGTCAGCCGGGCAGGGTGGGGCAAAAGATTTTGAAATCCAGTTGTGGTTCATTTTAATGAAGGTTAGATCATCTACATTTTGGGTAGACAGACGAGTCCTTTTTTCTGTTAGTATTGAACCTGCAGCACTGAATACTCTTTCTGATAGGACACTAGCTGCCGGGCAAGCAAGCTCCTGCAATGCATATTCTGCCAATTCTGGCCAGGTGTCTAATTTGGATGCCCAGTAATCAAATGGGAATGACGGTTGAGGGAGAACGTCGATAAGGGATGAAAAATAGTTTGTAACCATACTGGACAAATGTTGTCTCCTGTCACTTTGAATTGATGCTGCAGTACCTGTCCTGTCTGCGGTCCTAGAAAAATCACTCCACAACCTGGTCAGAAAACCCCTCTGGCCAACGCCACTTCTGATTTCTGCCCCTCTAACACCTCTGGTCTGCTGGCCCCTGGAGCTCGTGTGAGAACGATCACGGGCGCTGTGTGCAGGGAATGCCAGAAGCAAACGGTCAACAAGAGTTGATTGTTTTGTTGCTAATATTAGTTCCAAGTTCTCATGTGGCATAATATTTTGCAATTTGCCTTTATAGCGAGGATCAAGGAGGCAGGCCAACCAGTAATCGTCATCGTTCATCATTTTTGTAATGCGTGTGTCCCTTTTGAGGATACGCAAGGCATAATCCGCCATGTGGGCCAAAGTTCCCGTTGTCAAATCTGCGGTTGTGCTTGGTTGAGGGGCAGTTGCAGGCAAATCTACGTCACTTGTGTCCCTCAAAAAACCAGAACCCGGCCTTGCCACGCCACCAATTTCCCGTGCCCCCGGGAAAGCTTCCTCATTAAAAATATACTCATCCCCATCATCCTCCTCATCCTCCACCTCCTCTTCGCCCGGTACCTCGTCATGTACACTGCCCTGACCAGACAATCGCTGACTGTCATCAAGGCTTTCCTCTTCCTCTGGTGCAGACGCCTGATCCTTTATGTGCGTCAAACTTTGCATCAGCAGACGCATTAGGGGGATGCTCATGCTTATTATGGCGTTGTCTGCACTAACCAGCCGTGTGCATTCCTCAAAACACTGAAGGACTTGACACATGTCTTGAATCTTCGACCACTGCACACCTGACAACTCCATGTCTGCCATCCTACTGCCTGCCCGTGTATGTGTATCCTCCCACAAAAACATAACAGCCCGCCTCTGTTCGCACAGTCTCTGAAGCATGTGCAGTGTTGAGTTCCACCTTGTTGCAACGTCTATGATTAGGCGATGCTGGGGAAGGTTCAAAGAACGCTGATAGGTCTGCATACGGCTGGAGTGTACAGGCGAACGGCGGATATGTGCGCAAAGTCCACGCACTTTGAGGAGCAGGTCGGATAACCCCGGATAACTTTTCAGGAAGCACTGCACCACCAGGTTTAAGGTGTGAGCCAGGCAAGGAATGTGTTTCAGTTGGGAAAGGGAGATGGCAGCCATGAAATTCCTTCCGTTATCACTCACTACCTTGCCTGCCTCAAGATCTACAGTGCCCAGCCACGACTGCGTTTCTTGCTGCAAGAACTCGGACAGAACTTCCGCGGTGTGTCTATTGTCGCCCAAACACTTCATAGCCAATACAGCCTGCTGACGTATGCCAGTAGCTGCCCCATAATGGGAGACCTGGTGTGCAACAGTGGCAGGTGCGGATGGAGTGTTTGTGCGACTGCGGTCTGTGGACGAGCTCTTGCTTCTGCAGGAGGACGAGGAGGAGGAGGAGGAGGAGGGGGTGCGAACGGCTACAGACAACTGTTTACTAGACCGTGGGCTAGGCAGAACTGTCCCAAACTTGCTGTCCCCTGTGGACCCTGAATCCACCACATTTACCCAGTGTGCCGTGATGGACACGTAACGTCCCTGGCCATGCCTACTGGTCCATGCATCTGTTGTCAGGTGCACCTTTGTGCTCACAGATTGCCTGAGTGCATGGACGATGCGCTCTTTAACATGCTGGTGGAGGGCTGGGATGGCTTTTCTGGAAAAAAAGTGTCGACTGGGTAGCTCGTAGCGTGGTACAGCGTAGTCCATCAGGTCTTTGAAAGCTTCGCTTTCAACTAACCGGTAGGGCATCATCTCTAACGAGATTAGTCTAGCTATGTGGGCGTTCAAACCCTGTGTACGCGGATGCGAGGCTAAGTACTTCCTTTTTCTAACCATAGTCTCATGTAGGGTGAGCTGGACTGGAGAGATGGAGATCGTGGAACTAGCGGGGGTGCCGGTGGACATGGCAGACTGAGAGACGGTGGGAGATGGTATTGTTGCCGCCGGTGCCCTAGATGCAGTGTTTCCTACTACGAAACTGGTGATTCCCTGACCCTGACTGCTTTGGCCTGGCAAAGATACCTGCACAGATACAGCAGGTGGTGCGCTAAATGGTGGTCCTACACTGCCGGAAGGGATGTTGCGTTGATGACTAGCTTCATTGGCCGAGGGTGCAACAACCTTAAGGGACGTTTGGTAGTTAGTCCAAGCTTTCAAATGCATGGTGGTTAAATGTCTATGCATGCAACTAGTATTGAGACTTTTCAGATTCTGACCTCTGCTTAAGGAAGTAGAACATTTTTGACAGATGACTTTGCGCTGATCAATTGGATGTTGTTTAAAAAAATGCCAGACTGCACTCTTTCTAGCATCGGATACCTTTTCAGGCATTGCAGACTGAGCTTTAACCGGATGGCCACGCTGTCCTCCACCAGGTTTTGGCTTTGCCACGCGTTTTGGGCAAGATACGGGCCCGGCAGATGGAACCTGTGGCGATGTTGATGCCTGCTGCGGCCCCTCCTCCTCCTCTGCTTCAGAACTGCTGCCGCCTGCACCCTGTTCCCCCAATGGCTGCCAATCGGGGTCAAGAACTGGGTCATCTAATAACTCTTCTTGTACCTCCTGCGCAACTTCGTCTGTGTCACCGTGTCGTTCGGTGGTATAGCGTTCGTGATGGGGCAACATAGTCTCATCAGGGTCTGATTCTTGATCAGCACCCTGCGAGGGCAATGTTGTGGTCTGAGTCAAAGGACCAGCATAGTAGTCTGGCTGTGGCTGTGCGTCACTGCACTCCATGTCAGATTCAATTTGTAATGGGCATGGACTGTTAACTGCTTCACTTTCTAAGCCAGGGACGGTATGTGTAAAGAGCTCCATGGAGTAACCCGTTGTGTCGCCTGCTGCATTCTTCTCTGTTGTTGTTTTTGCTGAAGAGGACAAGGAAGTGACTTGTCCCTGACCGTGAACATCCACTAACGACGCGCTGCTTTTACTTTTACCAGTTTCACGAGAGGAGGCAAAAGAGCTAGAGGCTGAGTCAGCAAGATAAGCCAAAACTTGCTCTTGCTGCTCCGGCTTTAAAAGCGGTTTTCCTAATCCCAGAAAAGGGAGCGTTCGAGGCCTTGTGTAGCCGGACGACGAACCTGGCTCCACAGCTCCAGACTTAGGTGCAATATTTTTTTCCCCACGACCACCTGATGCTCCACCACTACCACTACCCTCATTACCAGCTGACAATGAACGCCCCCGGCCACGACCTCTTCCACTAGACTTCCTCATTGTTTTAAAAACGTAACCAAACTAACGTTATTTGTTGCAGTCACACAACTTACACGGTGAGCTATAACTTCAGTATGATTTAGCTACCCCTTTACAGGTTGGTGAGACCACCGCGAAAATCAGGCACAATGTTACACACTCTTTTTTTGGTGGCTGCAAATTAGAGAGATGCCCCACACGCAGGACTGTCACTGAAGCACAAATGTTAATATTAATGTCACACTATTATTTGTTTTTTATTTTTATTTTTTTCAGGAACACTTTAGAAACCCCCCCAAAAAAAAAAGAAATTTGATTTTTGCAGGGAGAATTTAGAAAACAAATGTAACAAACTATATGCTTTCTATGGGCCACTGAGTGAGAGATGACGCACACAGGAATCAGGAGTGGCACACAAGCCCAGAGGCCAATATTTTTCTACCAATGATTGATGGAGTTATTTTCTCTGGTAGATTTTGGAACCCAAATCAAGGAAAAAAAATATAGGCTTTCTATGGACCACAATTGGAGAGAGAGAGAGAGAGAGAGAGAGAGAGAGAGAGAGAGATGGCACACCCAGGAGTCAAGACTGGCACACAAGCAGAAAGGCCAATATTAATCTCCCACTGTTTTTTTTTTTTTTTTTTTTTTTGTCAGGGAGACTTTAGAAAAAAAAATAATAAAAAAAATATGATTTTATCAGGAAGAATTTAGAAACCAAATAAAATAAAATGATTTTTTCAGGGAGAATTTATAAAACAAATAAAAACAAAAATAGGCGTTCTATGGCCCACTGACTGAGAGATGACGCACACAGGAATCAGGAGTGGCACACAAGCCCAGAGGCCAATATTTTTCTACCAATGATTGATGTAGTTATTTTCTCTGGTAGATTTTGGAACCCAAATCAAGGAAAAAAAATATAGGCTTTCTATGGACCACAATTGGAGAGAGAGAGAGAGAGAGAGAGAGAGAGAGAGAGAGAGATGGCACACCCAGGAGTCAAGACTGGCACACAAGCAGAAAGGCCAATATTAATCTCCCACTGTTTTTTTTGGTTGTTTTTTTTTTTTTTTTTCAGGGAGACTTTAGAAAAAAAAATAATAAAAAAAATATGATTTTATCAGGAAGAATTTAGAAACCAAATAAAATAAAATGATTTTTTCAGGGAGAATTTAGAAAACAAATAAAACCAAAAATAGGCGTTCTATGGCCCACTGACTGAGAGATGACGCACCCAGGAGTCAAGACTGGCACACAAGCAGAAAGGCCAATATTAATCTCCCACTGTTTTTTTTTTTTTTTTTTTTTTTTTCAGGGAGACTTTAGAAAAAAAAATAATAAAAAAAATATGATTTTATCAGGAAGAATTTAGAAACCAAATAAAATAAAATGATTTTTTCAGGGAGAATTTACAAAACAAATAAAAACAAAAATAGGCGTTCTATGGCCCACTGACTGAGAGATGACGCACCCAGGAGTCAAGACTGGCACACAAGCAGAAAGGCCAATATTAATCTCCCACTGTTTTTTTTTTTTTTTTTTCAGGGAGACTTTAGAAAAAAAAATAATAAAAAAAATATGATTTTATCAGGAAGAATTTAGAAACCAAATAAAATAAAATGATTTTTTCAGGGAGAATTTATAAAACAAATAAAAACAAAAATAGGCGTTCTATGGCCCACTGACTGAGAGATGACGCACACAGGAATCAGAAGTGGCACACAAGCCCAGAGGCCAATATTTTTCTACCAATGATTGATGTAGTTATTTTCTCTGGTAGATTTTGGAACCCAAATCAAGGAAAAAAAATATAGGCTTTCTATGGACCACAATTGGAGAGAGAGAGAGAGAGAGAGAGAGAGAGAGAGAGAGAGATGGCACACCCAGGAGTCAAGACTGGCACACAAGCAGAAAGGCCAATATTAATCTCCCACTGTTTTTTTTGGTTGTTTTTTTTTTTTTTTTTCAGGGAGACTTTAGAAAAAAAAATAATAAAAAAAATATGATTTTATCAGGAAGAATTTAGAAACCAAATAAAATAAAATGATTTTTTCAGGGAGAATTTAGAAAACAAATAAAACCAAAAATAGGCGTTCTATGGCCCACTGACTGAGAGATGACGCACCCAGGAGTCAAGACTGGCACACAAGCAGAAAGGCCAATATTAATCTCCCACTGTTTTTTTTTTTTTTTTTTTTTTTTTCAGGGAGACTTTAGAAAAAAAAATAATAAAAAAAATATGATTTTATCAGGAAGAATTTAGAAACCAAATAAAATAAAATGATTTTTTCAGGGAGAATTTACAAAACAAATAAAAACAAAAATAGGCGTTCTATGGCCCACTGACTGAGAGATGACGCACCCAGGAGTCAAGACTGGCACACAAGCAGAAAGGCCAATATTAATCTCCCACTGTTTTTTTTTTTTTTTTTTCAGGGAGACTTTAGAAAAAAAAATAATAAAAAAAATATGATTTTATCAGGAAGAATTTAGAAACCAAATAAAATAAAATGATTTTTTCAGGGAGAATTTATAAAACAAATAAAAACAAAAATAGGCGTTCTATGGCCCACTGACTGAGAGATGACGCACACAGGAATCAGAAGTGGCACACAAGCCCAGAGGCCAATATTTTTCTACCAATGATTGATGTAGTTATTTTCTCTGGTAGATTTTGGAACCCAAATCAAGGAAAAAAAATATAGGCTTTCTATGGACCACAATTGGAGAGAGAGAGAGAGAGAGAGAGAGAGAGAGAGAGAGAGAGAGATGGCACACCCAGGAGTCAAGACTGGCACACAAGCAGAAAGGCCAATATTAATCTCCCACTGTTTTTTTTGGTTGTTTTTTTTTTTTTTTTTCAGGGAGACTTTAGAAAAAAAAATAATAAAAAAAATATGATTTTATCAGGAAGAATTTAGAAACCAAATAAAATAAAATGATTTTTTCAGGGAGAATTTAGAAAACAAATAAAACCAAAAATAGGCGTTCTATGGCCCACTGACTGAGAGATGACGCACCCAGGAGTCAAGACTGGCACACAAGCAGAAAGGCCAATATTAATCTCCCACTGTTTTTTTTTTTTTTTTTTTTTTTTTTCAGGGAGACTTTAGAAAAAAAAATAATAAAAAAAATATGATTTTATCAGGAAGAATTTAGAAACCAAATAAAATAAAATGATTTTTTGCAGGGAGAATTTAGAAAACAAATAAAACCAAAAATAGGCGTTCTATGGCCCACTGACTAAGAGAGAGAGAGAGAGATGGAACGCTTAGTACTGGCACACAAGCCCAAAGGGCAATATTAATCTCCCTTTTTTTTTCCAGGGAGAATTTCTAAAACCCCCCCCAAAAAAAAAATAGGCTTTCTATGGCCCACTATTTGTGAGAGAGATGGGACGCTCAGGACTGGCACAGATGGCACGCTCAGGACTGGCACAGAAGCCCAGAGGCCAATATTAATCTCCCTTTTTTTCTGGGAGAATTTATAAAACCAAAAAAAAAATTAAATAGGCTTTCTATGGCCCACTATTTGTGAGAGAGATGGCACGCTCAGGACTGGCACAGATGGCACGCTCACAACTGGCACACAAGCCCAGAGGCCAATATTAATCTCCCTTTTTTCAGGGAAAATTTATAAAACCAAAAAAAAAATTAAATAGGCTTTCTATGGCCCACTATTTGTGAGAGAGATGGGACGCTCAGGACTGGCACAGATGGCACGCTCAGGACTGGCACAGAAGCCCAGAGGCCAATATTAATCTCCCTTTTTTTCTGGGAGAATTTATAAAACCAAAAAAAAAATTAAATAGGCTTTCTATGGCCCACTATTTGTGAGAGAGATGGGACGCTCAGGACTGGCACAGATGGCACGCTCAGGACTGGCACAGAAGCCCAGAGGCCAATATTAATCTCCCTTTTTTTCTGGGAGAATTTATAAAACCAAAAAAATATTTAAATAGGCTTTCTATGGCCCACTATTTGTGAGAGAGATGGCACGCTCAGGACTGGCACAGATGGCACGCTCACAACTGGCACACAAGCCCAGAGGCCAATATTAATCTCCCTTTTTTCAGGGAGAATTTATAAAACCCCAAAAAAAATAAAATAGGCTTTCTATGGCCCACTATTTGTGAGAGAGATGGCACACTCAGGACTGGCACACAAGCCCAAAGGCCAATATTAATCTCCCACTGTATTTTTATCAGGGAGAATTTATACACCCCACAAAAAAAAATACAGAAAAATGAAAAGGCTTTCTATGGCCCACTATGTGAGAGAGATGGCACACACAGGGATGGCACTCTAGCAGAAATGCCAAATTGCCAATCTTAATCTCCCACCAAAAAAAAAAAAAAAAAAAAACAGGGAATGTCCTACAATTACTATCTCCCTGCCTGCAGTAATCTCAGCCAGGTATGGCAGGCAGCTACTATCTCCCTGCCTGCAGTAATCTCAGCCAGGTATGGCAGGCAGCAATAAGGAGTGGACTGATGCACAAATGAAATAAAAAGTGTGGACAAACAAAAAAGATAGCTGTGCAGAAAGGAAGGAACAAGAGGATTTGTGCTTTGAAAAAAGCAGTTGGTTTGCACAGCGGCGTACACACAGCAATGCAGCTATCAGGGAGCCTTCTAGGGCAGCCCAATGAGCTACAGCGCTGAGGGGAAAAAAAAAAACTTCCACTGTCCCTGCACACCGAGGGTGGTGTTGGACAGTGCAAATCGCTGCAGCACAAGCGGTTTTGTGGTTAATGGACCCTGCCTAACGCTATCCCTGCTTCTGACAAAGCGGCAGCAACCTCTCCCTAAGCTCAGATCAGCAGCAGTAAGATGGCGGTCGGCGGGAACGCCTCTTTATAGCCCCTGTGACGTCGCAGACAGCAAGCCAATCACTGCAATGCCCTTCTCTAAGATGGTGGGGACCAGGACCTATGTCATCACGCTGCCCACACTCTGCGTTTACCTTCATTGGCTGAGAAATGGCGCTTTTCGCGTCATTGAAACGCGACTTTGGCGCGAAAGTCGCGTACCGCATGGCCGACCACGCACAGGGGTCGGATCGGGTTTCATGAAACCCCGACTTAGCCAAAAGTCGGCGACTTTTGAAAATGTTCGACCCGTTTCGCTCAACCCTACTCTATACCATACACTCTACACTTTATACCCTGCACTCTATACCCTACACTCTATACCCTACACTCTATACCCTACACTCTATACCCTACACTCTACACTCTATACCCTACACTCTATAACATACATTCTATACCCTACACTCTATACCTTACACTCTATACCCTACACTCTACACTCTACACCCTACACTCTACACTTTATACCCTACACTCTATACCCTTCACTCTATACCCTACACTCTATACCCTACACTCTATACCCTACACTCTACACTCTATACCCTACACTCTATAACATACACTCTATACCCTACACTCTATACCTTACACTCTATACCCTACACTCTCCACTCTACACCCTACACTCTACACTCTATACCCTACACTCTATACCCTACACTCTACACTTTATAACCTACACTCTATACCCTACACTCTATACCCTACACTCTATACCCTACACTCTACACTCTATACCCTACACTCTATACCCTACACTATATACTCTATACCCTACACTCTATACCCTACAATCTATACCCTACACTCTATACCCTACACTCTATACCCTACACTCTATATCCCAACACTCTATACCCTACACTCTATACCCTACACTCTACACTATATACCCTACACTATACACTCTATACCCTACACTCTATACCATACAATCTACACTCTATACCCTACACTCTATACCCTACACTCTACACTCTATACCCTACACACTATACCCTACTTTCTACACTCTATACCCTACACTCTACACTCTATACCATACACTCTATACCCTACACTCTATACCCTACACACTATACCCTACTTTCTACACTCTATACCCTACACTCTATACCCTACTCTCTACACTCTATAACATACACTCTATACCCTACACTCTATACCTTACACTCTATACCCTACACTCTATATCCCAACACTCTATACCCTACACTCTATACCCTACACTCTACACTATATACCCTACACTATACACTCTATACCCTACACTCTATACCATACAATCTACACTCTATACCCTACACTCTATACCCTACACTCTACACTCTATACCCTACACACTATACCCTACTTTCTACACTCTATACCCTACACTCTACACTCTATACCATACACTCTATACCCTACACTCTATACCCTACACACTATACCCTACTTTCTACACTCTATACACTACACTCTATACCCTACACTCTACACTCTATACCTACACTCTATAACATACACTCTATACCCTACACTCTATACCTTACACTCTATACCCTACACTCTCCACTCTACACCCTACACTCTACACTATATACCCTACACTCTATACCCTACACTCTACACTCTATACCCTACACTCTACACTCTATACCCTACACTATATACTCTATACCCTACACTTTATACCCTACACTCTTTACCCTACAATCTATACCCTACACTCTATACCCAACACTCTATACCCTACACTCTATATCCCAACACTCTATACCCTACACTCTATTCCCTACACCCTACACTCTATACCCTACACTATACACTCTATACCCTACACTCTATACCATACAATCTACACTCTATACCCTACACTCTATACCCTACACTCTACACTCTATACCCTACACACTATACCCTACTTTCTACACTCTATACCCTACACTTTACACTCTATACCATACACTCTATACCCTACACTCTATACCCTACACTCTATACCCTACACTATATACCCTACACTCTATACCCTACACTCTACACTCTATACCCTACACTCTATAACATACACTCTAAACCCTACACTCTATACCCTACACTCTACACTTTATACCCTGCACTCTATACCCTACACTCTATACCCTACACTCTATACCCTACACTCTATACCCTACACTCTACACTCTATACCCTACACTCTATAACATACATTCTATACCCTACACTCTATACCTTACACTCTATACCCTACACTCTACACTCTACACCCTACACTCTACACTCTATACCCTACACTCTATACCCTACACTCTATACCCTACACTCTACACTTTATACCCTACACTCTATAACCTACACTCTATACCCTACACTCTATACCCTACACTCTATACACTACATTCTATACCCTACACTCTACACTCTATACCCTACACTCTATACCATACACTCTATACCCTACACTCTATACCATACACTCTATACCCTACACTCTACACTCTATACCCTACACTCTATACCTTACACTCTATACCCTACACTATACACTCTTTACCCTACACCATACACTCTATACCCTATACAATACACTCTATACCCTACAATCTATACCCTACACTCTATACCCTACACTCTACACTCTATACCATACACTCTATACCCTACACTCTATATCCTACACTCTATACCCTACACTCTACACTCTATACCCTACACTCTATACCATACACTCTAAACCCTACACTCTATACCCTACACTCTATACCCTAAACTCTACACTCTATACCCTACACTCTACACTCTATACCCTACACTCTATACCCTACACTCTATACCCTACACTCTACACTTTATACCCTACACTGTATACCCTACACTCTATAGCCCAACACTCTATACTGTACACTCTATACCCTACACTCTATACCCTACAATCTACACTCTGTACCCTACACTCTATACCCCACACTCTAATCCCTACACTCTACACTCTATACCCTACACTCTATAACCTACACTCTATACCATACACTCTATACCCTACACTCTATACCCTACACTCTACACTCTACACTCTATACCCTACACTCTATACCCTACACTCTATACCCTACACTATATACCCTACAATCTACACTCTATACCCTACACTCTATACCCTACACTCTATACCCTACACTCTACACCCTACACTCTATACCCTACACATTATACCATACACTCTATACCCTACACTCTACACTCTATACCCTACACTCTATACCCTACACTTTATACCCTACACTCTACACTCTATACCCTACACTCTATACCCTACACTCTACACCCTACACTCTATACCCTACACTCTACACTCTATACCCTACACTCTATACCATACACTCTACACCCTACACTCTATACCATACACTCTATACCCTACACTCTACACTCTATACCCTACACTCTATACCCTGCACTCTACACTCTATACCCTACACTCTATAACCTACACTCTATACCCTACACTATATACCCTACACTCTATACCCTACACTCTACACTCTATATCCTACACTCTACACTCTATACCCTACACTCTATAACATACACTCTAAACCCTACACTCTATACCCTACACTCTACACTTTATACCCTACACTCTATACCCTACACTCTATTCCCTACACTCTATACCCTACACTCTACACTCTATACCCTACACTCTATAACATACACTCTATACCCTACACTCTATACCTTACACTCTATACCCTACACTCTCCACTCTACACCCTACACTCTACACTCTATACCCTACACTCTATACCCTACACTCTACACTTTATACCCTACACTCTATACCCTACACTCTATACCCTACACTCTATACCCTACACTCTACACTCTATACCCTACACTCTATACCCTACACTATATACTCTATACCCTACACTCTATACCCTACACTCTATACCCTACAATCTATACCCTACACTCTATACCCTACACTCTATACCCTACACTCTATATCCCAACACTCTATACCCTACACTCTATACCCTACACTCTACACTATATACCCTACACTATACACTCTATACCCTACACTCTATATCATACAATCTACACTCTATACCCTACACTCTATACCCTACACTCTACACTCTATACCCTACACACTATACCCTACTTTCTACACTCTATACCCTACACTCTACACTCTATACCATACACTCTATACCCCACACTCTATACCCTACACACTATACCCTACATTCTACACTCTATACCCTACACTCTATAACATACACTCTACACTCTATACCTACACTCTATAACATACACTCTATACCCTACACTCTATACCTTACACTCTATACCCTACACTCTCCACTCTACACCCTACACTCTACACTATATACCCTACACTCTATACCCTACACTCTACACTCTATACCCTACACTCTACACTCTATACCCTACACTATATACTCTATACCCTACACTCTATACCCTACACTCTTTACCCTACAATCTATACCCTACACTCTATACCCGACACTCTATACCCTACACTCTATATCCCAACACTCTATACCTTACACTCTATTCCCTACACCCTACACTCTATACCCTACACTATACACTCTATACCCTACACTCTATACCATACAATCCACACTCTATACCCTACACTCTATACCCTACACTCTACACTTTATACCCTACACACTATACCCTACTTTCTACACTCTATACCATACACTCTATACCCTACACTCCATACCCTACACTCTATACCCTACACTATATACCCTACACTCTATACCCTACACTCTACACTCTATACCCTACACTCTATAACATACACTCTAAACCCTACACTCTATACCCTACACTCTACACTTTATACCCTACACTCTATACCCTACACTCTATACCCTACACTCTACACTCTATACCCTACACTCTATAACATACACTCTATACCCTACACTCTATACCTTACACTCTATACCCTACACTCTACACTCTACACCCTACACTCTACACTCTATACCCTACACTCTATACCCTACACTCTATACCCTACACTCTACACTTCATACCCTACACTCTATACCCTACACTCTATACCCTACACTCTATACCCTACACTCTACACTCTATACCCTACACTCTATACCCTACACTATATACTCTATACCCTACACTCTATACCCTACACTCTATACCCTACAATCTATACCCTACACTCTATACCCTACACTCTATATCCTGCACTCTATATCCCAACACTCTATACCCTACACTCTATACCCTACACTCTACACTCTATACCCTACACTATACACTCTATACCCTACACTCTATACCATACAATCTACACTCAATACTCTACACTCTATTCCCTACACTCTACACTCTATACCCTACACACTATACCCTACTTTCTACACTCTATACCCTACACTCTACACTCTATACCCTACACTCTGTACCCTACAATCTATACCATACACTCTATACCATACACTCTATACCCTACACTCTATACCCTACACTCTATACCCTACACTCTACACTCTATACCCTACACTTTATACCCTACACTCTATACCCTGCAATCTATACCATACACTCTATACCCTACACTCTATATCATACACTCTATACCCTACACTCTACACTCTATACCCCACACTCTACACTCTATACCCTACACTCTACACCCTACACTCTATACCATACACTCTATTCCATACACTCTATACCCTACACTCTATACCCTACACTCTACACTCTAAAATCTATACCCTACTCTCTACACTCTATACCTTACACTCTATACCAAACACTCTATACCCTACACTATATACCATACACTCTATATCATACACTCTATACCGTACACTCTATACCATACACACTATACCCTACAATCTATATCCTACACTCTACACTCTGTACCCTACACTCTATACTATACACTCTACACCCTACACTCTATACCATACACTCTATACCCTACACTCTACACTCTATACCATACACTTTATACTGTACACTCTATACCATACACTCTACACCCTACACTCTATATCATTCACTCTATACCCTACACTCTACACTCTATACCCTACACTCTATACCCTACAATCTATACCGTACACCCTACGCTCTATACCCTACACTCTATACCCTACACTCTACACTCTATACCGTACACTATATTCCATACACTCTATTCCATACACTCTATACCCTGCACTCTATACCCTACACTATACACTCTATACCCTACACTCTATAAAATACACTCTATACCCTACACTCTACACTCTATTCCCTACACTCTATACCATACACTCTATACCCTACACTCTATACCCTACACTCTACACTCTATACCCTACACTCTACACTCTACACTCTATACCCTACACTCTATACCCTACACTCTACACTCTATACCCTACACTCTATACCCTACACTTTATACCCTACACCCTACACCCTACACTCTATACCCTACACATTATACCATATACTCTATACCCTACACTCTACACTCTATACCCTACACCCTACACTCTATACCCTACACTTTATACCCTACACTTTACACTCTATACCCTACACTCTATACCCTACACTCTACACCCTACACTCTATACCCTACACTCTACACTCTATACCCTACACTCTATACCATGCACTCTACACCCTACACTCTATACCATACACTCTATACCCTACACTCTACACTCTATACCCTACACTCTATACCCTACACTCTACACTCTATACCGTACACTCTATACCCTACACTCTATACCCTACACTATATACCCTACACTCTATACCCTACACTCTACACTCTATATTCTACACTCTACACTCTATACCCTACACTCTATAACATACACTCTAAACCCTACACTCTATACCCTACACTCTACACTTTATACCCTACACTCTATACCCTACACTCTATACCCTACACTCTATACCCTACACTCTATGCCCTACACTCTACACTCTATACCCTACACTCTATAACATACACTCTATATCTTACACTCTATACCCTACACTCTCCACTCTACACCCTACACTCTACACTCTATACCCTACACTCTACACTTTATACCCTACACTCTATACCCTACACTCTATACCCTACACTCTATACCCTACACTCTACACTCTATACCCTACACTCTATACCCTACACTATATACTCTATACCCTACACTCTATACCCTACACTCTATACCCTACAATCTATACCCTACACTCTATACCCTACACTCTATACCCTACACTCTATATCCCAACACTCTGTACCCTACACTCTATACCCTACACTCTACACCCTACACTCTATACCCTACACATTATACCATATACTCTATACCCTACACTCTACACTCTATACCCTACACCCTACACTCTATACCCTACACTTTATACCCTACACTCTACACTCTATACCCTACACTCTATACCCTACACTCTACACTCTATACCCTACACTCTACACTCTATACCCTACACTCTATACCATACACTCTACACCCTACACTCTATACCATACACTCTATACCCTACACTCTACACTCTATACCCTACACTCTATACCCTACATTCTACACTCTATACCCTACACTCTATACCCTACACTCTATACCCTACACTATATACCCTACACTCTATACCCTACACTCTACACTCTATATCCTACACTCTACACTCTAAACCCTACACTCTATACCCTACACTCTACACTTTATACCCTACACTCTATACCCTACACTCTATACCCTATACTCTATACCCTACACTCTATACCGTACACTCTACACTCCATACCCTACACTCTATAACATACACTCTATACCTTACACTCTATACCCTACACTCTCCACTCTACACCCTACACTCTACACTCTATACCCTACACTCTATACCCTACACTCTACACTTCATACCCTACACTCTATACCCTACACTCTATACCCTACACTCTATACCCTACACTCTACACTCTATACCCTACACTCTATACCCTACACTATATACTCTATACCCTACACTCTATACCCTACACTCTATACCCTACAATCTATACCCTACACTCTATACCCTACACTCTATACCCTACACTCTATATCCCAACACTCTATACCCTACACTCTATACCCTACACTCTACACTATATACCCTACACTATACACTCTATACCCTACACTCTATACCATACAATCTACACTCTATACCCTACACTCTACACTCTATACCCTACACACTATACCCTACTTTCTACACTCTATACCCTACACTCTACACTCTATACCATACACTCTATACCCCACACTCTATACCCTACACACTATACCCTACTTTCTACACTCTATACCCTACACTCTATAACATACACTCTACACTCTATACCTACACTCTATAACATACACTCTATACCCTACACTCTACACTCTATACCCTACACTATATACTCTATACCCTACACTCTATACCCTACACTCTTTACCCTACAATCTATACCCTACACTCTATACCCGACACTCTATACCCTACACTCTATATCCCAACACTCTATACCCTACACTCTATTCCCTACAACCTACACTCTATACCCTACACTATACACTCTATACCCTACACTCTATACCATACAATCTACACTCTATACCCTACACTCTATACCCTACACTCTACACTCTATACCCTACACACTATACCCTACTTTCTACACTCTATACCATACACTCTATACCCTACACTCCATACCCTACACTCTATACCCTACACTATATACCCTACACTCTATACCCTACACTCTACACTCTATACCCTACACTCTATAACATACACTCTATACCCTACACTCTATACCTTACACTCTATACCCTACACTCTACACTCTACACCCTACACTCTACACTCTATACCCTACACTCTATACCCTACACTCTATACACTACACTCCACACTTTATACCCTACACTCTATACCCTACACTCTATACCCTACACTCTATGCCCTACACTCTACACTCTATACCCTACACTCTATACCCTACACTATATACTCTATACCCTACACTCTATACCCTACACTCTATACCCTACAATCTATACCCTACACTCTATACCCTACACTCTATACCCTACACTCTATATCCCAACACTCTATACCCTACACTCTATACCCTACACTCTACACTCTATACCCTACACTATACACTCTATACCCTACACTCTATACCATACAATCTACACTCAATACCCTACACTCTATTCCCTACACTCTACACTCTATACCCTACACACTATACCCTACTTTCTACACTCTATACCCTACACTCTACACTCTATACCCTACACTCTGTACCCTACAATCTATACCATACACTTTATACCATACACTCTATACCCTACACCCACCCCATACTACCCTCTATCCTCACTCTACCCCACCTCCACACTACCCCACCCCACACACACTCTACCCACACTCCCCAACACCCTCATCCCCACACACCCCTCCCCACACACCTCATCACACCTCCACCCCTCACACCTCCTACCCCCACTCACACCCATTCCCACACCTACCCTCCCTCAACTCCCCACACCCACACACGACCCCACACACTCCTCACTCCCCACACTCTCCCCACCCACTCACCCCACACACCCAACACCGACAGCTACCTCCTCCACACACTCCCTACCCCACACACTCTCTACCCTCACTCCACACTCACCCCACACACTCCCTTCCCACACCTCCATCCCACACACCCTCTCCCCACTACACTCACACCCTACCCACTACCACTCTCTACCCTCACCCTCTACCACCTCTACACCCTCTATCACCCTACACCTCTATACCCTACACTCTAACCCCTCCACTCTACACCTCTATACCCACACACCTACACCTGTCCCCTCTATACCATACACCTCTACCCCCTACGCTCTATATCATTCACTCTCTACCCCTTACACTCTACACTCTATACCCTACACTCTATACCCTACAATCTATACCGTACACCCTACGCTCTATACCCTACACTCTATACCCTACACTCTACACTCTATACCGTACACTATATTCCATACACTCTATTCCATACACTCTATACCCTGCACTCTATACCCTACACTATACACTCTATACCCTACACTCTATAAAATACACTCTATACCCTACACTCTATTCCCTACACTCTATACCATACACTCTATACCCTACACTCTATACCCTACACTCTACACTCTATACCCTACACTCTACACTCTACACTCTATACCCTACATTCTATACCCTACACTCTACACTCTATACCCTACACTCTATACCCTACACTTTATACCCTACACCCTACACCCTACACTCTATACCCTACACATTATACCATATACTCTATACCCTACACTCTACACTCTATACCCTACACCCTACACTCTATACCCTACACTTTATACCCTACACTCTACACTCTATACCCTACACTCTATACCCTACACTCTACACCCTACACTCTATACCCTACACTCTACACTCTATACCCTACACTGTATACCATGCACTCCACACCCTACACTCTATACCATACACTCTATACCCTACACTCTACACTCTATACCCTACACTCTATACCCTACACTCTACACTCTATACCGTACACTCTATACCCTACACTCTATACCCTACACTATATACCCTACACTCTATACCCTACACTCTACACTCTATATTCTACACTCTACACTCTATACCCTACACTCTATAACATACACTCTAAACCCTACACTCTATACCCTACACTCTACACTTTATACCCTACACTCTATACCCTACACTCTATACCCTACACTCTATACCCTACACTCTATGCCCTACACTCTACACTCTATACCCTACACTCTATAACATACACTCTATACCTTACACTCTATACCCTACACTCTCCACTCTACACCCTACACTCTACACTCTATACCCTACACTCTACACTTTATACCCTACACTCTATACCCTTCACTCTATACCCTACACTCTATACCCTACACTCTATACCCTACACTCTATACCCTACACTATATACTCTATACCCTATACTCTATACCCTACACTCTATACCCTACAATCTATACCCTACACTCTATACCCTACACTCTATACCCTACACTCTATATCCCAACACTCTGTACCCTACACTCTATACCCTACACTCTACACCCTACACTCTATACCCTACACATTATACCATATACTCTATACCCTACACTCTACACTCTATACCCTACACCCTACACTCTATACCCTACACTTTATACCCTACACTCTACACTCTATACCCTACACTCTATACCCTACACTCTACACCCTACACTCTATACCCTACACTCTACACTCTATACCCTACACTCTATACCATACACTCTACACCCTACACTCTATACCATACACTCTATACCCTACACTCTACACTCTATACCCTACACTCTATACCCTACATTCTACACTCTATACCCTACACTCTATACCCTACACTCAATACCCTACACTATATACCCTACATTCTATACCCTACACTCTACACTCTATATCCTACACTCTACACTCTATACCCAACACTCTATACCTTACACTCTATACCCTACACTATACACTCTTTACCCTACACCATACACTCTATACCCTATACAATACACTCTATACCCTACAATCTATACCCTACACTCTATACCCTACACTCTACACTCTAAACCGTACACTCTATACCATACACTCTATACCCTACACTCTATATCCTACACTCTATACCCTACACTCTATACCCTAAACTCTACACTCTATACCCTACACTCTACACTCTATACCCTACACTCTATACCCTACACTCTATACCCTACACTCTACACTTTATACCCTACACTGTATACCCTACACTCTATAACCTACACTCTATAGCCCAACACTCTATACTGTACACTCTATACCCTACACTCTATACCCTACACTCTACACTCTATACCCTACACTCTATACCCTACACTCTAATCCCTACACTCTACACTCTATACCCTACACTCTATACCCTACACTCTATACCATACACTCTATACCCTACACTCTATACCCTACACTCTACACTCTATACCCTACACTCTACACTCTACACCCTACACTCTATACCTTACACTCTATACCCTACACTATATACCCTACAATCTACACTCTATACCCTACACTCTATACCCTACACTCTATACCCTACACTCTACACCCTACACTCTATACCCTACACATTATACCATACACTCTATACCCTACACTCTACACTCTATACCCTACACTCTATACCCTACACGTTATACCCTACACTCTACACTCTATACCCTACACTCTATACCCTACACTCTACACCCTACACTCTATACCCTACACTCTACACTCTATACCCTACACTCTATACCATACACTCTACACCCTACACTCTATACCATACACTCTATACCCTACACTCTACACTCTATACCCTACACTCTATACCCTACACTCTACACTCTATACCCTACACTCTATAACCTACACTCTATACCCTACACTATATACCCTACACTCTATACCCTACACTCTACACTCTATATCCTACACTCTACACTCTATACCCTACACTCTATAACATACACTCTAAACCCTACACTCTATACCCTACACTCTACACTTTATACCCTACACTCTATACCCTACACTCTATTCCCTACACTCTATACCCTACACTCTACACTCTATACCCTACACTCTATAACATACACTCTATACCCTACACTCTATACGTTACACTCTATAACCTACACTCTCCACTCTACACCCTACACTCTACACTCTATACCCTACACTCTATACCCTACACTCTACACTTTATACCCTACACTCTATACCCTACACTCTATACCCTACACTCTATACCCTACACTCTACACTCTATACCCTACACTCTATACCCTACACTATATACTCTATACCCTACACTCTATACCCTACACTCTATACCCTACTATCTATACCCTACACTCTATACCCTACACTCTATACCCTACACTCTATACCCTACACTCTACACTTTATACCCTACACTGTATACCCTACACTCTATACCCTACACTCTATAGCCCAACACTCTATACTGTACACTCTATACCCTACACTCTATACCCTACACTCTACACTCTATACCCTACACTCTATACCCTACACTCTAATCCCTACACTCTACACTCTATACCCTACACTCTATACCCTACACTCTATACCATACACTCTATACCCTACACTCTATACCCTACACTCTACACTCTATACCCTACACTCTACACTCTACACCCTACACTCTATACCCTACACTCTATACCCTACACTATATACCCTACAATCTACACTCTATACCCTACACTCTATACCCTACACTCTATACCCTACACTCTACACCCTACACTCTATACCCTACACATTATACCATACACTCTATACCCTACACTTTACACTCTATACCCTACACTCTATACCCTACACGTTATACCCTACACTCTACACTCTATACCCTACACTCTATACCCTACACTCTACACCCTACACTCTATACCCTACACTCTACACTCTATACCCTACACTCTATACCATACACTCTACACCCTACACTCTATACCATACACTCTATACCCTAATCTCTACACTCTATACCCTACACTCTATACCCTACACTCTACACTCTATACCCTACACTCTATAACCTACACTCTATACCCTACACTATATACCCTACACTCTATAACCTACACTCTATACCCTACACTATATACCCTACACTCTATACCCTACACTCTACACTCTATATCCTACACTCTACACTCTATACCCTACACTCTATAACATACCCTCTAAACCCTACACTCTATACCCTACACTCTACACTTTATACCCTACACTCTATACCCTACACTCTATTCCCTACACTCTATACCCTACACTCTACACTCTATACCCTACACTCTATAACATACACTCTATACCCTACACTCTATACCTTACACTCTATAACCTACACTCTCCACTCTACACCCTACACTCTACACTCTATACCCTACACTCTATACCCTACACTCTACACTTTATACCCTACACTCTATACCCTACACTCTATACCCTACACTCTATACCCTACACTCTACACTCTATACCCTACACTCTATACCCTACACTATATACTCTATACCCTACACTCTATACCCTACACTCTATACCCTACTATCTATACCCTACACTCTATACCCTACACTCTATACCCTACACTCTATACCCTACACTCTACACTTTATACCCTACACTGTATACCCTACACTCTATACCCTACACTCTATAGCCCAACACTCTATACTGTACACTCTATACCCTACACTCTATACCCTACACTCTACACTCTATACCCTACACTCTATACCCTACACTCTAATCCCTACACTCTACACTCTATACCCTACACTCTATACCCTACACTCTATACCATACACTCTATACCCTACACTCTATACCCTACACTCTACACTCTATACCCTACACTCTACACTCTACACCCTACACTCTATACCCTACACTCTATACCCTACACTATATACCCTACAATCTACACTCTATACCCTACACTCTATACCCTACACTCTATACCCTACACTCTACACCCTACACTCTATACCCTACACATTATACCATACACTCTATACCCTACACTCTACACTCTATACCCTACACTCTATACCCTACACGTTATACCCTACACTCTACACTCTATACCCTACACTCTATACCCTACACTCTACACCCTACACTCTATACCCTACACTCTACACTCTATACCCTACACTCTATACCATACACTCTACACCCTACACTCTATACCATACACTCTATACCCTAATCTCTACACTCTATACCCTACACTCTATACCCTACACTCTACACTCTATACCCTACACTCTATAACCTACACTCTATACCCTACACTATATACCCTACACTCTATACCCTACACTCTACACTCTATATCCTACACTCTACACTCTATACCCTACACTCTATAACATACACTCTAAACCCTACACTCTATACCCTACACTCTACACTTTATACCCTACACTCTATACCCTACACTCTATTCCCTACACTCTATACCCTACACTCTACACTCTATACCCTACACTCTATAACATACACTCTATACCCTACACTCTATACCTTACACTCTATAACCTACACTCTCCACTCTACACCCTACACTCTACACTCTATACCCTACACTCTATACCCTACACTCTACACTTTATACCCTACACTCTATACCCTACACTCTATACCCTACACTCTATACCCTACACTCTACACTCTATACCCTACACTCTATACCCTACACTATATACTCTATACCCTACACTCTATACCCTACACTCTATACCCTACAATCTATACCCTACACTCTACACCCTACACTCTATACCCTACACTCTATATCCCAACACTCTATACCCTACACTCTATACCCTACACTCTACACTATATACCCTACACTATACACTCTATACCCTACACTCTATACCATACAATCTACACTCTATACCCTACACTATATACCCTACACTCTACACTCTATACCCTACACACTATACCCTACTTTCTACACTCTATACCCTACACTCTACACTCTATACCATACACTCTATACCCCACACTCTATACCCTACACACTATACCCTACTTTCTACACTCTATACCCTACACTCTATAACATACACTCTACACTCTATACCTTACACTCTATACCTTACACTCTCCACTCTACACCCTACACTCTACACTATATACCCTACACTCTATACCCTACACTCTACACTCTATACCCTACACTCTACACTCTATACCCTACACTATATACTCTATACCCTACACTCTATACCCTACACTCTTTACTCTACAATCTATACCCTACACTCTATACCCGACACTCTATACCCTACACTCTATATCCCAACACTCTATACCCTACACTCTATTCCCTACACCCTACACTCTATACCCTACACTATACACTCTATACCCTACACTCTATACCATACAATCTACACTCTATACCCTACACTCTATACCCTACACTCTACACTCTATACCCTACACACTATAACCTACTTTCTACACTCTATACCATACACTCTATACCCTACACTCCATACCCTACACTCTATACCCTACACTATATACCCTACACTCTATACCCTACACTCTACACTCTATACCCTACACTCTATAACATACACTCTATACCCTACACTCTATACCCTACACTCTACACTCTATACCCTACACACTATACCCTACTTTCTACACTCTATACCATACACTCTATACCCTACACTCCATACCCTACACTCCATACCCTACACTCTATACCCTACACTCTATACCCTGCACTCTACACTCTATACCCTACACTCTATAACATACACTCTATACCCTACACTCTATACCTTACACTCTATACCCTACACTCTACACTCTACACCCTACACTCTACACTCTATACCCTACACTCTATACCCTACACTCTATACCCTACACTCTACACTTTATACCCTACACTCTATACCCTACACTCTATACCCTACACTCTATACCCTACACTCTACACTCTATACCCTGCACTCTATACCCTACACTATATACTCTATACCCTACACTCTATACCCTACACTCTATACCCTACAATCTATACCCTACACTCTATACCCTACACTCTATACCCTACACTCTATATCCCAACTCTCTATACCCTACACTCTATACCCTACACTCTACACTCTATACCCTACACTATACACTCTATACTCTACACTCTATACCATACAATCTACACTCAATACCCTACACTCTATTCCCTACACTCTACACTCTATACCCTACACACTATACCCTACTTTCTACACTCTATACCCTACACTCTACACTCTATACCCTACACTCTGTACCCTACAATCTATACCATACACTCTATACCATACACTCTATACCCTACACTCTATACCCTACACTCTATACCCTACACTCTACACTCTATACCCTACACTCTATACCCTACACTTTATGCCCTGCAATCTATACCATACACTTTATACCCTACACTCTATATCATACACTCTATACCCTACACTCTACACTCTATACCCCACACTCTACACTCTATACCCTACACTCTACACCCTACACTCTATACCATACACTCTATTCCATACACTCTATACCCTACACTCTATACCCTACACTCTACACTCTAAAATCTATACCCTACTCTCTACACTCTATACCTTACACTCTATACCAAACACTCTATACCCTACACTATATACCATACACTCTATATCATACACTCGTACCGTACACTCTATACCATACACACTATACCCTACACTCTATATCCTACACTCTACACTCTGTACCCTACACTCTATACTATACACTCTACACCCTACACTCTATACCATACACTCTATACTGTACACTCTATACCATACACTCTACACTCTATACCATACACTCTATACTGTACACTCTATACCATACACTCTACACCCTACACTCTATATCATTCACTCTATACCCTACACTCTACACTCTATACCCTACAATCTATACCGTACACCCTACGCTCTATACCCTACACTCTATACCCTACACTCTACACTCTATACCGTACACTATATTCCATACACTCTATTCCATACACTCTATACCCTGCACTCTATACCCTACACTATACACTCTATACCCTACACTCTATAAAATACACTCTATACCCTACACTCTACACTCTATTCCCTACACTCTATACCATACACTCTATACCCTACACTCTATACCCTACACTCTACACTCTATACCCTACACTCTACACTCTACACTCTATACCCTACACTCTATACCCTACACTCTACACTCTATACCCTACACTCTATACCCTACACTTTATACCCTACACCCTACACCCTACACTCTATACCCTACACATTATACCATATACTCTATACCCTACACTCTACACTCTATACCCTACACCCTACACTCTATACCCTACACTTTATACCCTACACTCTACACTCTATACCCTACACTCTATACCCTACACTCTACACCCTACACTCTATACCCTACACTCTACACTCTATACCCTACACTCTATACCATGCACTCTACACCCTACACTCTATACCATACACTCTATACCCTACACTCTACACTCTATACCCTACACTCTATACCCTACACTCTACACTCTATACCGTACACTCTATACCCTACACTCTATACCCTACACTATATACCCTACACTCTATACCCTACACTCTACACTCTATATTCTACACTCTACACTCTATACCCTACACTCTATAACATACACTCTAAACCCTACACTCTATACCCTACACTCTACACTTTATACCCTACACTCTATACCCTACACTCTATACCCTACACTCTATACCCTACACTCTATGCCCTACACTCTACACTCTATACCCTATACTCTATAACATACACTCTATACCTTACACTCTATACCCTACACTCTCCACTCTACACCCTACACTCTACACTCTATACCCTACACACTATACCCTACTTTCTACACTCTATACCATACACTCTATACCCTACACTCCATACCCTACACTCCATACCCTACACTCTATACCCTACACTCTATACCCTACACTCTACACTCTATACCCTACACTCTATAACATACACTCTATACCCTACACTCTATACCTTACACTCTATACCCTACACTCTACACTCTACACCCTACACTCTACACTCTATACCCTACACTCTATACCCTACACTCTATACCCTACACTCTACACTTTATACCCTACACTCTATACCCTACACTCTATACCCTACACTCTATACCCTACACTCTACACTCTATACCCTACACTCTATACCCTACACTATATACTCTATACCCTACACTCTATACCCTACACTCTATACCCTACAATCTATACCCTACACTCTATACCCTACACTCTATACCCTACACTCTATATCCCAACACTCTATACCCTACACTCTATACCCTACACTCTACACTCTATACCCTACACTATACACTCTATACCCTACACTCTATACCATACAATCTACACTCAATACCCTACACTCTATTCCCTACACTCTACACTCTATACCCTACACACTATACCCTACTTTCTACACTCTATACCCTACACTCTACACTCTATACCCTACACTCTGTACCCTACAATATATACCATACACTCTATACCATACACTCTATACCCTACACTCTATACCCTACACTCTATACCCTACACTCTACACTCTATACCCTACACTCTATACCCTGCAATCTATACCATACACTTTATACCCTACACTCTATATCACACACTCTATACCCTACACTCTACACTCTATACCCCACACTCTACACTCTATACCCTACACTCTACACCCTACACTCTATACCATACACTCTATTCCATACACTCTATACCCTACACTCTATACCCTACACTCTACACTCTAAAATCTATACCCTACTCTCTACACTCTATACCGTACACTCTATACCAAACACTCTATACCCTACACTATATACCATACACTCTATATCATACACTCTATACCGTACACTCTATACCATACACACTATACCCTACACTCTATATCCTACACTCTACACTCTGTACCCTACACTCTATACTATACACTCTACACCCTACACTCTATACCATACACTCTATACTGTACACTCTATACCATACACTCTACACTCTATACCATACACTCTATACTGTACACTCTATACCATACACTCTACACCCTACACTCTATATCATTCACTCTATACCCTACACTCTACACTCTATACCCTACACTCTATACCCTACAATCTATACCGTACACCCTACGCTCTATACCCTACACTCTATACCCTACACTCTACACTCTATACCGTACAGTCCATAGGCCTACATCATGTGGCAATCCGGTGAGCATGTGGCTCTATTAGTATAGGAGATACCTGAAAACATATCACACTTTTCACCATAGTGCTTTTACCAATACATAAAATACATGGAGAAGTCATTTCGAATGACTGGTCCTCAGTGTTGTGAGAACGATGACTGGTTAAAATTTTTGGTGGTTTCTAACCACCAAAAATTTTAACCAGTCATCGTTCTCACAACACTGAGGACCAGTCATTCGAAATGACTTCTCCATGCATTTTATGCATTGGTAAAAGCACTATGATGAAAAGTGTGATATGTTTTCAGGTATCTCCTATACTAATAGAGCCACATGCTCACCGGTTTGCCACATGATGTAGGCATATGGACTGAACAAGAAACCACCAAAAATTTTAACCCGTCATCGTTCTCACAACACTGAGGACCAGTCATTCGAAATGACTTCTCCATGCATTTTATGCATTGGTAAAAGCACTATGATGAAAAGTGTGATATGTTTTCAGGTATCTCCTATACTAATAGAGCCACATGCTCACCGGTTTGCCACATGATGTAGGCCTATGGACTGAACAAGAAACCACCAAAAATTTTAACCAGACGTTGTTCTCACAACACTGAGGACCAGTCATTCGAAATGACTTCTCCATGCATTTTATGCATTGGTAAAAGCACTATGATGAAAAGTGTGATATGTTTTCAGGTATCTCCTATACTAATAGAGCCACATGCTCACCGGTTTGCCACATGATGTAGGCCTATGGACTGAACAAGAAACCACCAAAAATTTTAACCAGTCATCGTTCTCACAACACTGAGGACCAGTCATTCGAAATGACTTCTCCATGCATTTTATGCATTGGTAAAAGCACTATGATGAAAAGTGTGATATGTTTTCAGGTATCTCCTATACTAATAGAGCCACATGCTCACCGGTTTGCCACACGCTGTAGGCCTATGGACTGAACAAGAAACCACCAAAAATTTTAACCCGTCATCGTTCTCACAACACTGAGGACCAGTCATTCGAAATGACTTCTCCATGCATTTTATGCATTGGTAAAAGCACTATGATGAAAAGTGTGATATGTTTTCAGGTATCTCCTATACTAATAGAGCCACATGCTCACCGGTTTGCCACATGATGTAGGCCTATGGACTGAACAAGAAACCACCAAAAATTTTAACCAGTCATCGTTCTCACAACACTGAGGACCAGTCATTCGAAATGACTTCTCCATGCATTTTATGCATTGGTAAAAGCACTATGATGAAAAGTGTGATATGTTTTCAGGTATCTCCTATACTAATAGAGCCACATGCTCACCGGTTTGCCACATGATGTAGGCCTATGGACTGAACAAGAAACCACCAAAAATTTTAACCAGTCATCGTTCTCACAACACTGAGGACCAGTCATTCGAAATGACTTCTCCATGCATTTTATGCATTGGTAAAAGCACTATGATGAAAAGTGTGATATGTTTTCAGGTATCTCCTATACTAATAGAGCCACATGCTCACCGGTTTGCCACATGATGTAGGCCTATGGACTGAACAAGAAACCACCAAAAATTTTAACCAGTCATCGTTCTCACAACACTGAGGACCAGTCATTCGAAATGACTTCTCCATGCATTTTATGCATTGGTAAAAGCACTATGATGAAAAGTGTGATATGTTTTCAGGTATCTCCTATACTAATAGAGCCACATGCTCACCGGTTTGCCACATGATGTAGGCCTATGGACTGAACAAGAAACCACCAAAAATTTTAACCAGTCATCGTTCTCACAACACTGAGGACCAGTCATTCGAAATGACTTCTCCATGCATTTTATGCATTGGTAAAAGCACTATGATGAAAAGTGTGATATGTTTTCAGGTATCTCCTATACTAATAGAGCCACATGCTCACCGGTTTGCCACATGATGTAGGCCTATGGACTGAACAAGAAACCACCAAAAATTTTAACCAGTCATCGTTCTCACAACACTGAGGACCAGTCATTCGAAATGACTTCTCCATGCATTTTATGCATTGGTAAAAGCACTATGATGAAAAGTATGATATGTTTTCAGGTATCTCCTATACTAATAGAGCCACATGCTCACCGGTTTGCCACATGATGTAGGCCTATGGACTGAACAAGAAACCACCAAAAATTTTAACCAGTCATCATTCTCACAACACTGAGGACCAGTCATTCGAAATGACTTCTCCATGCATTTTATGCATTGGTAAAAGCACTATGATGAAAAGTGTGATATGTTTTCAGGTATCTCCTATACTAATAGAGCCACATGCTCACCGGTTTGCCACATGATGTAGGCCTATGGACTGAACAAGAAACCACCAAAAATTTTAACCAGTCATCGTTCTCACAACACTGAGGACCAGTCATTCGAAATGACTTCTCCATGCCTTTTATGCATTGGTAAAAGCACTATGATGAAAAGTGTGATATGTTTTCAGGTATCTCCTATACTTATAGAGCCACATGCTCACCGGTTTGCCACATGATGTAGGCCTATGGACTGAACAAGAAACCACCAAAAATTTTAACCAGTCATCGTTCTCACAACACTGAGGACCAGTCATTCGAAATGACTTCTCCATGCATTTTATGCATTGGTAAAAGCACTATGATGAAAAGTGTGATATGTTTTCAGGTATCTCCTATACTAATAGAGCCACATGCTCACCGGTTTGCCACATGATGTAGGCCTATGGACTGAACAAGAAACCACCAAAAATTTTAACCAGTCATCGTTCTCACAACACTGAGGACCAGTCATTCGAAATGACTTCTCCATGCATTTTATGCATTGGTAAAAGCACTATGATGAAAAGTGTGATATGTTTTCAGGTATCTCCTATACTAATAGAGCCACATGCTCACCGGTTTGCCACATGATGTAGGCCTATGGACTGAACAAGAAACCACCAAAAATTTTAACCAGTCATCGTTCTCACAACACTGAGGACCAGTCATTCGAAATGACTTCTCCATGCATTTTATGCATTGGTAAAAGCACTATGATGAAAAGTGTGATATGTTTTCAGGTATCTCCTATACTAATAGAGCCACATGCTCACCGGTTTGCCACATGATGTAGGCCTATGGACTGAACAAGAAACCACCAAAAATTTTAACCAGTCATCGTTCTCACAACACTGAGGACCAGTCATTCGAAATGACTTCTCCATGCATTTTATGCATTGGTAAAAGCACTATGATGAAAAGTGTGATATGTTTTCAGGTATCTCCTATACTAATAGAGCCACATGCTCACCGGTTTGCCACATGATGTAGGCCTATGGACTGAACAAGAAACCACCAAAAATTTTAACCAGTCATCGTTCTCACAACACTGAGGACCAGTCATTCGAAATGACTTCTCCATGCATTTTATGCATTGGTAAAAGCACTATGATGAAAAGTGTGATATGTTTTCAGGTATCTCCTATACTAATAGAGCCACATGCTCACCGGTTTGCCACATGATGTAGGCCTATGGACTGAACAAGAAACCACCAAAAATTTTAACCAGTCATCGTTCTCACAACACTGAGGACCAGTCATTCGAAATGACTTCTCCATGCATTTTATGCATTGGTAAAAGCACTATGATGAAAAGTGTGATATGTTTTCAGGTATCTCCTATACTAATAGAGCCACATGCTCACCGGTTTGCCACATGATGTAGGCCTATGGACTGAACAAGAAACCACCAAAAATTTTAACCAGTCATCGTTCTCACAACACTGAGGACCAGTCATTCGAAATGACTTCTCCATGCATTTTATGCATTGGTAAAAGCACTATGATGAAAAGTGTGATATGTTTTCAGGTATCTCCTATACTAATAGAGCCACATGCTCACCGGTTTGCCACATGATGTAGGCCTATGGACTGAACAAGAAACCACCAAAAATTTTAACCAGTCATCGTTCTCACAACACTGAGGACCAGTCATTCGAAATCACTTCTCCATGCATTTTATGCATTGGTAAAAGCACTATGATGAAAAGTGTGATATGTTTTCAGGTATCTCCTATACTAATAGAGCCACATGCTCACCGGTTTGCCACATGATGTAGGCCTATGGACTGAACAAGAAACCACCAAAAATTTTAACCAGTCGTTGTTCTCACAACACTGAGGACTAGTCATTCGAAATGACTTCTCCATGCATTTTATGCATTGGTAAAAGCACTATGATGAAAAGTGTGATATGTTTTCAGGTATCTCCTATACTAATAGAGCCACATGCTCACCGGTTTGCCACACGCTGTAGGCCCATGGACTGAACAAGAAACCACCAAAAATTTTAACCAGTCATCGTTCTCACAACACTGAGGACCAGTCATTCGAAATGACTTCTCCATGCATTTTATGCATTGGTAAAAGCACTATGATGAAAAGTGTGATATGTTTTCAGGTATCTCCTATACTAATAGAGCCACATGCTCACCGGTTTGCCACATGATGTAGGCCTATGGACTGAACAAGAAACCACCAAAAATTTTAACCAGTCATTGTTCTCACAACACTGAGGACCAGTCATTCGAAATGACTTCTCCATGCATTTTATGCATTGGTAAAAGCACTATGATGAAAAGTGTGATATGTTTTCAGGTATCTCCTATACTAATAGAGCCACATGCTCACCGGTTTGCCACATGATGTAGGCCTATGGACTGAACAAGAAACCACCAAAAATTTTAACCAGTCATCGTTCTCACAACACTGAGGACCAGTCATTCGAAATGACTTCTCCATGCATTTTATGCATTGGTAAAAGCACTATGATGAAAAGTGTGATATGTTTTCAGGTATCTCCTATACTAATAGAGCCACATGCTCACCGGTTTGCCACATGATGTAGGCCTATGGACTGAACAAGAAACCACCAAAAATTTTAACCAGTCATCGTTCTCACAACACTGAGGACCAGTCATTCGAAATGACTTCTCCATGCATTTTATGCATTGGTAAAAGCACTATGATGAAAAGTGTGATATGTTTTCAGGTATCTCCTATACTAATAGAGCCACATGCTCACCGGTTTGCCACATGATGTAGGCCTATGGACTGAACAAGAAACCACCAAAAATTTTAACCAGTCATCGTTCTCACAACACTGAGGACCAGTCATTCGAAATGACTTCTCCATGCATTTTATGCATTGGTAAAAGCACTATGATGAAAAGTGTGATATGTTTTCAGGTATCTCCTATACTAATAGAGCCACATGCTCACCGGTTTGCCACATGATGTAGGCCTATGGACTGAACAAGAAACCACCAAAAATTTTAACCAGTCATCTTTCTCACAACACTGAGGACCAGTCATTCGAAATGACTTCTCCATGCATTTTATGCATTGGTAAAAGCACTATGATGAAAAGTGTGATATGTTTTCAGGTATCTCCTATACTAATAGAGCCACATGCTCACCGGTTTGCCACATGATGTAGGCCTATGGACTGAACAAGAAACCACCAAAAATTTTAACCAGTCATCGTTCTCACAACACTGAGGACCAGTCATTCGAAATGACTTCTCCATGCATTTTATGCATTGGTAAAAGCACTATGATGAAAAGTGTGATATGTTTTCAGGTATCTCCTATACTAATAGAGCCACATGCTCACCGGTTTGCCACATGATGTAGGCCTATGGACTGAACAAGAAACCACCAAAAATTTTAACCAGTCATCGTTCTCACAACACTGAGGACCAGTCATTCGAAATGACTTCTCCATGCATTTTATGCATTGGTAAAAGCACTATGATGAAAAGTGTGATATGTTTTCAGGTATCTCCTATACTAATAGAGCCACATGCTCACCGGTTTGCCACATGATGTAGGCCTATGGACTGAACAAGAAACCACCAAAAATTTTAACCAGTCATCGTTCTCACAACACTGAGGACCAGTCATTCGAAATGACTTCTCCATGCATTTTATGCATTGGTAAAAGCACTATGATGAAAAGTGTGATATGTTTTCAGGTATCTCCTATACTAATAGAGCCACATGTCACCGGTTTGCCACATGATGTAGGCCTATGGACTGAACAAGAAACCACCAAAAATTTTAACCAGTCATCGTTCTCACAACACTGAGGACCAGTCATTCGAAATGACTTCTCCATGCATTTTATGCATTGGTAAAAGCACTATGATGAAAAGTGTGATATGTTTTCAGGTATCTCCTATACTAATAGAGCCACATGCTCACCGGTTTGCCACATGATGTAGGCCTATGGACTGAACAAGAAACCACCAAAAATTTTAACCAGTCATCGTTCTCACAACACTGAGGACCAGTCATTCGAAATGACTTCTCCATGCATTTTATGCATTGGTAAAAGCACTATGATGAAAAGTGTGATATGTTTTCAGGTATCTCCTATACTAATAGAGCCACATGCTCACCGGTTTGCCACATGATGTAGGCCTATGGACTGAACAAGAAACCACCAAAAATTTTAACCAGTCATCGTTCTCACAACACTGAGGACCAGTCATTCGAAATGACTTCTCCATGCATTTTATGCATTGGTAAAAGCACTATGATGAAAAGTGTGATATGTTTTCAGGTATCTCCTATACTAATAGAGCCACATGCTCACCGGTTTGACACATGATGTAGGCCTATGGACTGAACAAGAAACCACCAAAAATTTTAACCAGTCATTGTTCTCACAACACTGAGGACCAGTCATTCGAAATGACTTCTCCATGCATTTTATGCATTGGTAAAAGCACTATGATGAAAAGTGTGATATGTTTTCAGGTATCTCCTATACTAATAGAGCCACATGCTCACCGGTTTGCCACATGATGTAGGCCTATGGACTGAACAAGAAACCACCAAAAAGTTTAACCAGTCATCGTTCTCACAACACTGAGGACCAGTCATTCGAAATGACTTCTCCATGCATTTTATGCATTGGTAAAAGCACTATGATGAAAAGTGTGATATGTTTTCAGGTATCTCCTATACTAATAGAGCCACATGCTCACCGGTTTGCCACATGATGTAGGCCTATGGACTGAACAAGAAACCACCAAAAATTTTAACCAGTCATCGTTCTCACAACACTGAGGACCAGTCATTCGAAATGACTTCTCCATGCATTTTATGCATTGGTAAAAGCACTATGATGAAAAGTGTGATATGTTTTCAGGTATCTCCTATACTAATAGAGCCACATGCTCACCGGTTTGCCACATGATGTAGGCCTATGGACTGAACAAGAAACCACCAAAAATTTTAACCAGTCATCGTTCTCACAACACTGAGGACCAGTCATTCGAAATGACTTCTCCATGCATTTTATGCATTGGTAAAAGCACTATGATGAAAAGTGTGATATGTTTTCAGGTATCTCCTATACTAATAGAGCCACATGCTCACCGGTTTGCCACATGATGTAGGCCTATGGACTGAACAAGAAACCACCAAAAATTTTAACCAGTCATCGTTCTCACAACACTGAGGACCAGTCATTCGAAATGACTTCTCCATGCATTTTATGCATTGGTAAAAGCACTATGATGAAAAGTGTGATATGTTTTCAGGTATCTCCTATACTAATAGAGCCACATGCTCACCGGTTTGCCACATGATGTAGGCCTATGGACTGAACAAGAAACCACCAAAAATTTTAACCAGTCATCGTTCTCACAACACTGAGGACCAGTCATTCGAAATGACTTCTCCATGCATTTTATGCATTGGTAAAAGCACTATGATGAAAAGTGTGATATGTTTTCAGGTATCTCCTATACTAATAGAGCCACATGCTCACCGGTTTGCCACATGATGTAGGCCTATGGACTGAACAAGAAACCACCAAAAATTTTAACCAGTCATCGTTCTCACAACACTGAGGACCAGTCATTCGAAATGACTTCTCCATGCATTTTATGCATTGGTAAAAGCACTATGATGAAAAGTGTGATATGTTTTCAGGTATCTCCTATACTTATAGAGCCACATGCTCACCGGTTTGCCACATGATGTAGGCCTATGGACTGAACAAGAAACCACCAAAATTTTAACCAGTCATCGTTCTCACAACACTGAGGACCAGTCATTCGAAATGACTTCTCCATGCATTTTATGCATTGGTAAAAGCACTATGATGAAAAGTGTGATATGTTTTCAGGTATCTCCTATGCTAATAGAGCCACATGCTCACCGGTTTGCCACATGATGTAGGCCTATGGACTGAACAAGAAACCACCAAAAATTTTAACCAGTCATCGTTCTCACAACACTGAGGACCAGTCATTCGAAATGACTTCTCCATGCATTTTATGCATTGGTAAAAGCACTATGATGAAAAGTGTGATATGTTTTCAGGTATCTCCTATACTAATAGAGCCACATGCTCACCGGTTTGCCACATGATGTAGGCCTATGGACTGAACAAGAAACCACCAAAAATTTTAACCAGTCATCGTTCTCACAACACTGAGGACCAGTCATTCGAAATGACTTCTCCATGCATTTTATGCATTGGTAAAAGCACTATGATGAAAAGTGTGATATGTTTTCAGGTATCTCCTATACTAATAGAGCCACATGCTCACCGGTTTGCCACATGATGTAGGCCTATGGACTGAACAAGAAACCACCAAAAATTTTAACCAGTCATCGTTCTCACAACACTGAGGACCAGTCATTCGAAATGACTTCTCCATGCATTTTATGCATTGGTAAAAGCACTATGATGAAAAGTGTGATATGTTTTCAGGTATCTCCTATACTTATAGAGCCACATGCTCACCGGTTTGCCACATGATGTAGGCCTATGGACTGAACAAGAAACCACCAAAAATTTTAACCAGTCATCGTTCTCACAACACTGAGGACCAGTCATTCGAAATGACTTCTCCATGCATTTTATGCATTGGTAAAAGCACTATGATGAAAAGTGTGATATGTTTTCAGGTATCTCCTATACTAATAGAGCCACATGCTCACCGGTTTGCCACATGATGTAGGCCTATGGACTGAACAAGAAACCACCAAAAATTTTAACCAGTCATCGTTCTCACAACACTGAGGACCAGTCATTCGAAATGACTTCTCCATGCATTTTATGCATTGGTAAAAGCACTATGATGAAAAGTGTGATATGTTTTCAGGTATCTCCTATACTAATAGAGCCACATGCTCACCGGTTTGCCACATGATGTAGGCCTATGGACTGAACAAGAAACCACCAAAAATTTTAACCAGTCATCGTTCTCACAACACTGAGGACCAGTCATTCGAAATGACTTCTCCATGCATTTTATGCATTGGTAAAAGCACTATGATGAAAAGTGTGATATGTTTTCAGGTATCTCCTATACTAATAGAGCCACATGCTCACCGGTTTGCCACATGATGTAGGCCTATGGACTGAACAAGAAACCACCAAAAATTTTAACCAGTCATCGTTCTCACAACACTGAGGACCAGTCATTCGAAATGACTTCTCCATGCATTTTATGCATTGGTAAAAGCACTATGATGAAAAGTGTGATATGTTTTCAGGTATCTCCTATACTAATAGAGCCACATGCTCACCGGTTTGCCACATGATGTAGGCCTATGGACTGAACAAGAAACCACCAAAAATTTTAACCAGTCATCGTTCTCACAACACTGAGGACCAGTCATTCGAAATGACTTCTCCATGCATTTTATGCACTGGTAAAAGCACTATGATGAAAAGTGTGATATGTTTTCAGGTATCTCCTATACTAATAGAGCCACATGCTCACCGGTTTGCCACATGATGTAGGCCTATGGACTGAACAAGAAACCACCAAAAATTTTAACCAGTCATCGTTCTCACAACACTGAGGACCAGTCATTCGAAATGACTTCTCCATGCATTTTATGCATTGGTAAAAGCACTATGATGAAAAGTGTGATATGTTTTCAGGTATCTCCTATACTTATAGAGCCACATGCTCACCGGTTTGCCACATGATGTAGGCCTATGGACTGAACAAGAAACCACCAAAAATTTTAACCAGTCATCGTTCTCACAACACTGAGGACCAGTCATTCGAAATGACTTCTCCATGCATTTTATGCATTGGTAAAAGCACTATGATGAAAAGTGTGATATGTTTTCAGGTATCTCCTATACTAATAGAGCCACATGCTCACCGGTTTGCCACATGATGTAGGCCTATGGACTGAACAAGAAACCACCAAAAATTTTAACCAGTCATTGTTCTCACAACACTGAGGACCAGTCATTCGAAATGACTTCTCCATGCATTTTATGCATTGGTAAAAGCACTATGATGAAAAGTGTGATATGTTTTTCAGGTATCTCCTATACTAATAGAGCCACATGCTCACCGGTTTGCCACATGATGTAGGCCTATGGACTGAACAAGAAACCACCAAAAATTTTAACCAGTCATCGTTCTCACAACACTGAGGACCAGTCATTCGAAATGACTTCTCCATGCATTTTATGCATTGGTAAAAGCACTATGATGAAAAGTGTGATATGTTTTCAGGTATCTCCTATACTAATAGAGCCACATGCTCACCGGTTTGCCACATGATGTAGGCCTATGGACTGAACAAGAAACCACCAAAAATTTTAACCAGTCATCGTTCTCACAACACTGAGGACCAGTCATTCGAAATGACTTCTCCATGCATTTTATGCATTGGTAAAAGCACTATGATGAAAAGTGTGATATGTTTTCAGGTATCTCCTATACTAATAGAGCCACATGCTCACCGGTTTGCCACATGATGTAGGCCTATGGACTGAACAAGAAACCACCAAAAATTTTAACCAGTCATCGTTCTCACAACACTGAGGACCAGTCATTCGAAATGACTTCTCCATGCATTTTATGCATTGGTAAAAGCACTATGATGAAAAGTGTGATATGTTTTCAGGTATCTCCTATACTAATAGAGCCACATGCTCACCGGTTTGCCACATGATGTAGGCCTATGGACTGAACAAGAAACCACCAAAAATTTTAACCAGTCATCGTTCTCACAACACTGAGGACCAGTCATTCGAAATGACTTCTCCATGCATTTTATGCATTGGTAAAAGCACTATGATGAAAAGTGTGATATGTTTTCAGGTATCTCCTATACTAATAGAGCCACATGCTCACCGGTTTGCCACATGATGTAGGCCTATGGACTGAACAAGAAACCACCAAAAATTTTAACCAGTCATCGTTCTCACAACACTGAGGACCAGTCATTCGAAATGACTTCTCCATGCATTTTATGCATTGGTAAAAGCACTATGATGAAAAGTGTGATATGTTTTCAGGTATCTCCTATACTAATAGAGCCACATGCTCACCGGTTTGCCACATGATGTAGGCCTATGGACTGAACAAGAAACCACCAAAAATTTTAACCAGTCATCGTTCTCACAACACTGAGGACCAGTCATTCGAAATGACTTCTCCATGCATTTTATGCATTGGTAAAAGCACTATGATGAAAAGTGTGATATGTTTTCAGGTATCTCCTATACTAATAGAGCCACATGCTCACCGGTTTGCCACATGATGTAGGCCTATGGACTGAACAAGAAACCACCAAAAATTTTAACCAGTCATCGTTCTCACAACACTGAGGACCAGTCATTCGAAATGACTTCTCCATGCATTTTATGCATTGGTAAAAGCACTATGATGAAAAGTGTGATATGTTTTCAGGTATCTCCTATACTAATAGAGCCACATGCTCACCGGTTTGCCACATGATGTAGGCCTATGGACTGAACAAGAAACCACCAAAAATTTTAACCAGTCATCGTTCTCACAACACTGAGGACCAGTCATTCGAAATGACTTCTCCATGCATTTTATGCATTGGTAAAAGCACTATGATGAAAAGTGTGATATGTTTTCAGGTATCTCCTATACTAATAGAGCCACATGCTCACCGGTTTGCCACATGATGTAGGCCTATGGACTGAACAAGAAACCACCAAAAATTTTAACCAGTCATCGTTCTCACAACACTGAGGACCAGTCATTCGAAATGACTTCTCCATGCATTTTATGCATTGGTAAAAGCACTATGATGAAAAGTGTGATATGTTTTCAGGTATCTCCTATACTAATAGAGCCACATGCTCACCGGTTTGCCACATGATGTAGGCCTATGGACTGAACAAGAAACCACCAAAAATTTTAACCAGTCATCGTTCTCACAACACTGAGGACCAGTCATTCGAAATGACTTCTCCATGCATTTTATGCATTGGTAAAAGCACTATGATGAAAAGTGTGATATGTTTTCAGGTATCTCCTATACTAATAGAGCCACATGCTCACCGGTTTGCCACATGATGTAGGCCTATGGACTGAACAAGAAACCACCAAAAATTTTAACCAGTCATCGTTCTCACAACACTGAGGACCAGTCATTCGAAATGACTTCTCCATGCATTTTATGCATTGGTAAAAGCACTATGATGAAAAGTGTGATATGTTTTCAGGTATCTCCTATACTAATAGAGCCACATGCTCACCGGTTTGCCACATGATGTAGGCCTATGGACTGAACAAGAAACCACCAAAAATTTTAACCAGTCATCGTTCTCACAACACTGAGGACCAGTCATTCGAAATGACTTCTCCATGCATTTTATGCATTGGTAAAAGCACTATGATGAAAAGTGTGATATGTTTTCAGGTATCTCCTATACTAATAGAGCCACATGCTCACCGGTTTGCCACATGATGTAGGCCTATGGACTGAACAAGAAACCACCAAAAATTTTAACCAGTCATCGTTCTCACAACACTGAGGACCAGTCATTCGAAATGACTTCTCCATGCATTTTATGCATTGGTAAAAGCACTATGATGAAAAGTGTGATATGTTTTCAGGTATCTCCTATACTAATAGAGCCACATGCTCACCGGATTTGCCACATGATGTAGGCCTATGGACTGAACAAGAAACCACCAAAAATTTTAACCAGTCATCGTTCTCACAACACTGAGGACCAGTCATTCGAAATGACTTCTCCATGCATTTTATGCATTGGTAAAAGCACTATGATGAAAAGTGTGATATGTTTTCAGGTATCTCCTATACTAATAGAGCCACATGCTCACCGGTTTGCCACATGATGTAGGCCTATGGACTGAACAAGAAACCACCAAAAATTTTAACCAGTCATCGTTCTCACAACACTGAGGACCAGTCATTCGAAATGACTTCTCCATGCATTTTATGCATTGGTAAAAGCACTATGATGAAAAGTGTGATATGTTTTCAGGTATCTCCTATACTAATAGAGCCACATGCTCACCGGTTTGCCACATGATGTAGGCCTATGGACTGAACAAGAAACCACCAAAAATTTTAACCAGTCATCGTTCTCACAACACTGAGGACCAGTCATTCGAAATGACTTCTCCATGCATTTTATGCATTGGTAAAAGCACTATGATGAAAAGTGTGATATGTTTTCAGGTATCTCCTATACTAATAGAGCCACATGCTCACCGGTTTGCCACATGATGTAGGCCTATGGACTGAACAAGAAACCACCAAAAATTTTAACCAGTCATCGTTCTCACAACACTGAGGACCAGTCATTCGAAATGACTTCTCCATGCATTTTATGCATTGGTAAAAGCACTATGATGAAAAGTGTGATATGTTTTCAGGTATCTCCTATACTAATAGAGCCACATGCTCACCGGTTTGCCACATGATGTAGGCCTATGGACTGAACAAGAAACCACCAAAAATTTTAACCAGTCATCGTTCTCACAACACTGAGGACCAGTCATTCGAAATGACTTATCCATGCATTTTATGCATTGGTAAAAGCACTATGATGAAAAGTGTGATATGTTTTCAGGTATCTCCTATACCAATAGAGCCACATGCTCACCGGTTTGCCACATGATGTAGGCCTATGGACTGAACAAGAAACCACCAAAAATTTTAACCAGTCATCGTTCTCAAAACACTGAGGACCAGTCATTCGAAATGACTTCTCCATGCATTTTATGCATTGGTAAAAGAACTATGATGAAAAGTGTGATATGTTTTCAGGTATCTCCTATACTAATAGAGCCACATGCTCACCGGTTTGCCACATGATGTAGGCCTATGGACTGAACAAGAAACCACCAAAAATTTTAACCAGTCATCGTTCTCACAACACTGAGGACCAGTCATTCGAAATGACTTCTCCATGCATTTTATGCATTGGTAAAAGCACTATGATGAAAAGTGTGATATGTTTTCAGGTATCTCCTATACTAATAGAGCCACATGCTCACCGGTTTGCCACATGATGTAGGCCTATGGACTGAACAAGAAACCACCAAAAATTTTAACCAGTCATCGTTCTCACAACACTGAGGACCAGTCATTCGAAATGACTTCTCCATGCATTTTATGCATTGGTAAAAGCACTATGATGAAAAGTGTGATATGTTTTCAGGTATCTCCTATACTAATAGAGCCACATGCTCACCGGTTTGCCACATGATGTAGGCCTATGGACTGAACAAGAAACCACCAAAAATTTTAACCAGTCATCGTTCTCACAACACTGAGGACCAGTCATTCGAAATGACTTCTCCATGCATTTTATGCATTGGTAAAAGCACTATGATGAAAAGTGTGATATGTTTTCAGGTATCTCCTATACTAATAGAGCCACATGCTCACCGGTTTGCCACATGATGTAGGCCTATGGACTGAACAAGAAACCACCAAAAATTTTAACCAGTCATCGTTCTCACAACACTGAGGACCAGTCATTCGAAATGACTTCTCCATGCATTTTATGCATTGGTAAAAGCACTATGATGAAAAGTGTGATATGTTTTCAGGTATCTCCTATACTAATAGAGCCACATGCTCACCGGTTTGCCACATGATGTAGGCCTATGGACTGAACAAGAAACCACCAAAAATTTTAACCAGTCATCGTTCTCACAACACTGAGGACCAGTCATTCGAAATGACTTCTCCATGCATTTTATGCATTGGTAAAAGCACTATGATGAAAAGTGTGATATGTTTTCAGGTATCTCCTATACTAATAGAGCCACATGCTCACCGGTTTGCCACATGATGTAGGCCTATGGACTGAACAAGAAACCACCAAAAATTTTAACCAGTCATCGTTCTCACAACACTGAGGACCAGTCATTCGAAATGACTTCTCCATGCATTTTATGCATTGGTAAAAGCACTATGATGAAAAGTGTGATATGTTTTCAGGTATCTCCTATACTAATAGAGCCACATGCTCACCGGTTTGCCACATGATGTAGGCCTATGGACTGAACAAGAAACCACCAAAAATTTTAACCAGTCATCGTTCTCACAACACTGAGGACCAGTCATTCGAAATGACTTCTCCATGCATTTTATGCATTGGTAAAAGCACTATGATGAAAAGTGTGATATGTTTTCAGGTATCTCCTATACTAATAGAGCCACATGCTCACCGGTTTGCCACATGATGTAGGCCTATGGACTGAACAAGAAACCACCAAAAATTTTAACCAGTCATCGTTCTCACAACACTGAGGACCAGTCATTCGAAATGACTTCTCCATGCATTTTATGCATTGGTAAAAGCACTATGATGAAAAGTGTGATATGTTTTCAGGTATCTCCTATACTAATAGAGCCACATGCTCACCGGTTTGCCACATGATGTAGGCCTATGGACTGAACAAGAAACCACCAAAAATTTTAACCAGTCATCGTTCTCACAACACTGAGGACCAGTCATTCGAAATGACTTCTCCATGCATTTTATGCATTGGTAAAAGCACTATGATGAAAAGTGTGATATGTTTTCAGGTATCTCCTATACTAATAGAGCCACATGCTCACCGGTTTGCCACATGATGTAGGCCTATGGACTGAACAAGAAACCACCAAAAATTTTAACCAGTCATCGTTCTCACAACACTGAGGACCAGTCATTCGAAATGACTTCTCCATGCATTTTATGCATTGGTAAAAGCACTATGATGAAAAGTGTGATATGTTTTCAGGTATCTCCTATACTAATAGAGCCACATGCTCACCGGTTTGCCACATGATGTAGGCCTATGGACTGAACAAGAAACCACCAAAAATTTTAACCAGTCATCGTTCTCACAACACTGAGGACCAGTCATTCGAAATGACTTCTCCATGCATTTTATGCATTGGTAAAAGCACTATGATGAAAAGTGTGATATGTTTTCAGGTATCTCCTATACTAATAGAGCCACATGCTCACCGGTTTGCCACATGATGTAGGCCTATGGACTGAACAAGAAACCACCAAAAATTTTAACCAGTCATCGTTCTCACAACACTGAGGACCAGTCATTCGAAATGACTTCTCCATGCATTTTATGCATTGGTAAAAGCACTATGATGAAAAGTGTGATATGTTTTCAGGTATCTCCTATACTAATAGAGCCACATGCTCACCGGTTTGCCACATGATGTAGGCCTATGGACTGAACAAGAAACCACCAAAAATTTTAACCAGTCATCGTTCTCACAACACTGAGGACCAGTCATTCGAAATGACTTCTCCATGCATTTTATGCATTGGTAAAAGCACTATGATGAAAAGTGTGATATGTTTTCAGGTATCTCCTATACTAATAGAGCCACATGCTCACCGGTTTGCCACATGATGTAGGCCTATGGACTGAACAAGAAACCACCAAAAATTTTAACCAGTCATCGTTCTCACAACACTGAGGACCAGTCATTCGAAATGACTTCTCCATGCATTTTATGCATTGGTAAAAGCACTATGATGAAAAGTGTGATATGTTTTCAGGTATCTCCTATACTAATAGAGCCACATGCTCACCGGTTTGCCACATGATGTAGGCCTATGGACTGAACAAGAAACCACCAAAAATTTTAACCAGTCATCGTTCTCACAACACTGAGGACCAGTCATTCGAAATGACTTCTCCATGCATTTTATGCATTGGTAAAAGCACTATGATGAAAAGTGTGATATGTTTTCAGGTATCTCCTATACTAATAGAGCCACATGCTCACCGGTTTGCCACATGATGTAGGCCTATGGACTGAACAAGAAACCACCAAAAATTTTAACCAGTCATCGTTCTCACAACACTGAGGACCAGTCATTCGAAATGACTTCTCCATGCATTTTATGCATTGGTAAAAGCACTATGATGAAAAGTGTGATATGTTTTCAGGTATCTCCTATACTAATAGAGCCACATGCTCACCGGTTTGCCACATGATGTAGGCCTATGGACTGAACAAGAAACCACCAAAAATTTTAACCAGTCATCGTTCTCACAACACTGAGGACCAGTCATTCGAAATGACTTCTCCATGCATTTTATGCATTGGTAAAAGCACTATGATGAAAAGTGTGATATGTTTTCAGGTATCTCCTATACTAATAGAGCCACATGCTCACCGGTTTGCCACATGATGTAGGCCTATGGACTGAACAAGAAACCACCAAAAATTTTAACCAGTCATCGTTCTCACAACACTGAGGACCAGTCATTCGAAATGACTTCTCCATGCATTTTATGCATTGGTAAAAGCACTATGATGAAAAGTGTGATATGTTTTCAGGTATCTCCTATACTAATAGAGCCACATGCTCACCGGTTTGCCACATGATGTAGGCCTATGGACTGAACAAGAAACCACCAAAAATTTTAACCAGTCATCGTTCTCACAACACTGAGGACCAGTCATTCGAAATGACTTCTCCATGCATTTTATGCATTGGTAAAAGCACTATGATGAAAAGTGTGATATGTTTTCAGGTATCTCCTATACTAATAGAGCCACATGCTCACCGGTTTGCCACATGATGTAGGCCTATGGACTGAACAAGAAACCACCAAAAATTTTAACCAGTCATCGTTCTCACAACACTGAGGACCAGTCATTCGAAATGACTTCTCCATGCATTTTATGCATTGGTAAAAGCACTATGATGAAAAGTGTGATATGTTTTCAGGTATCTCCTATACTAATAGAGCCACATGCTCACCGGTTTGCCACATGATGTAGGCCTATGGACTGAACAAGAAACCACCAAAAATTTTAACCAGTCATCGTTCTCACAACACTGAGGACCAGTCATTCGAAATGACTTCTCCATGCATTTTATGCATTGGTAAAAGCACTATGATGAAAAGTGTGATATGTTTTCAGGTATCTCCTATACTAATAGAGCCACATGCTCACCGGTTTGCCACATGATGTAGGCCTATGGACTGAACAAGAAACCACCAAAAATTTTAACCAGTCATCGTTCTCACAACACTGAGGACCAGTCATTCGAAATGACTTCTCCATGCATTTTATGCATTGGTAAAAGCACTATGATGAAAAGTGTGATATGTTTTCAGGTATCTCCTATACTAATAGAGCCACATGCTCACCGGTTTGCCACATGATGTAGGCCTATGGACTGAACAAGAAACCACCAAAAATTTTAACCAGTCATCGTTCTCACAACACTGAGGACCAGTCATTCGAAATGACTTCTCCATGCATTTTATGCATTGGTAAAAGCACTATGATGAAAAGTGTGATATGTTTTCAGGTATCTCCTATACTAATAGAGCCACATGCTCACCGGTTTGCCACATGATGTAGGCCTATGGACTGAACAAGAAACCACCAAAAATTTTAACCAGTCATCGTTCTCACAACACTGAGGACCAGTCATTCGAAATGACTTCTCCATGCATTTTATGCATTGGTAAAAGCACTATGATGAAAAGTGTGATATGTTTTCAGGTATCTCCTATACTAATAGAGCCACATGCTCACCGGTTTGCCACATGATGTAGGCCTATGGACTGAACAAGAAACCACCAAAAATTTTAACCAGTCATCGTTCTCACAACACTGAGGACCAGTCATTCGAAATGACTTCTCCATGCATTTTATGCATTGGTAAAAGCACTATGATGAAAAGTGTGATATGTTTTCAGGTATCTCCTATACTAATAGAGCCACATGCTCACCGGTTTGCCACATGATGTAGGCCTATGGACTGAACAAGAAACCACCAAAAATTTTAACCAGTCATCGTTCTCACAACACTGAGGACCAGTCATTCGAAATGACTTCTCCATGCATTTTATGCATTGGTAAAAGCACTATGATGAAAAGTGTGATATGTTTTCAGGTATCTCCTATACTAATAGAGCCACATGCTCACCGGTTTGCCACATGATGTAGGCCTATGGACTGAACAAGAAACCACCAAAAATTTTAACCAGTCATCGTTCTCACAACACTGAGGACCAGTCATTCGAAATGACTTCTCCATGCATTTTATGCATTGGTAAAAGCACTATGATGAAAAGTGTGATATGTTTTCAGGTATCTCCTATACTAATAGAGCCACATGCTCACCGGTTTGCCACATGATGTAGGCCTATGGACTGAACAAGAAACCACCAAAAATTTTAACCAGTCATCGTTCTCACAACACTGAGGACCAGTCATTCGAAATGACTTCTCCATGCATTTTATGCATTGGTAAAAGCACTATGATGAAAAGTGTGATATGTTTTCAGGTATCTCCTATACTAATAGAGCCACATGCTCACCGGTTTGCCACATGATGTAGGCCTATGGACTGAACAAGAAACCACCAAAAATTTTAACCAGTCATCGTTCTCACAACACTGAGGACCAGTCATTCGAAATGACTTCTCCATGCATTTTATGCATTGGTAAAAGCACTATGATGAAAAGTGTGATATGTTTTCAGGTATCTCCTATACTAATAGAGCCACATGCTCACCGGTTTGCCACATGATGTAGGCCTATGGACTGAACAAGAAACCACCAAAAATTTTAACCAGTCATCGTTCTCACAACACTGAGGACCAGTCATTCGAAATGACTTCTCCATGCATTTTATGCATTGGTAAAAGCACTATGATGAAAAGTGTGATATGTTTTCAGGTATCTCCTATACTAATAGAGCCACATGCTCACCGGTTTGCCACATGATGTAGGCCTATGGACTGAACAAGAAACCACCAAAAATTTTAACCAGTCATCGTTCTCACAACACTGAGGACCAGTCATTCGAAATGACTTCTCCATGCATTTTATGCATTGGTAAAAGCACTATGATGAAAAGTGTGATATGTTTTCAGGTATCTCCTATACTAATAGAGCCACATGCTCACCGGTTTGCCACATGATGTAGGCCTATGGACTGAACAAGAAACCACCAAAAATTTTAACCAGTCATCGTTCTCACAACACTGAGGACCAGTCATTCGAAATGACTTCTCCATGCATTTTATGCATTGGTAAAAGCACTATGATGAAAAGTGTGATATGTTTTCAGGTATCTCCTATACTAATAGAGCCACATGCTCACCGGTTTGCCACATGATGTGTAGGCCTATGGACTGAACAAGAAACCACCAAAAATTTTAACCAGTCATCGTTCTCACAACACTGAGGACCAGTCATTCGAAATGACTTCTCCATGCATTTTATGCATTGGTAAAAGCACTATGATGAAAAGTGTGATATGTTTTCAGGTATCTCCTATACTAATAGAGCCACATGCTCACCGGTTTGCCACATGATGTAGGCCTATGGACTGAACAAGAAACCACCAAAAATTTTAACCAGTCATCGTTCTCACAACACTGAGGACCAGTCATTCGAAATGACTTCTCCATGCATTTTATGCATTGGTAAAAGCACTATGATGAAAAGTGTGATATGTTTTCAGGTATCTCCTATACTAATAGAGCCACATGCTCACCGGTTTGCCACATGATGTAGGCCTATGGACTGAACAAGAAACCACCAAAAATTTTAACCAGTCATCGTTCTCACAACACTGAGGACCAGTCATTCGAAATGACTTCTCCATGCATTTTATGCATTGGTAAAAGCACTATGATGAAAAGTGTGATATGTTTTCAGGTATCTCCTATACTAATAGAGCCACATGCTCACCGGTTTGCCACATGATGTAGGCCTATGGACTGAACAAGAAACCACCAAAAATTTTAACCAGTCATCGTTCTCACAACACTGAGGACCAGTCATTCGAAATGACTTCTCCATGCATTTTATGCATTGGTAAAAGCACTATGATGAAAAGTGTGATATGTTTTCAGGTATCTCCTATACTAATAGAGCCACATGCTCACCGGTTTGCCACATGATGTAGGCCTATGGACTGAACAAGAAACCACCAAAAATTTTAACCAGTCATCGTTCTCACAACACTGAGGACCAGTCATTCGAAATGACTTCTCCATGCATTTTATGCATTGGTAAAAGCACTATGATGAAAAGTGTGATATGTTTTCAGGTATCTCCTATACTAATAGAGCCACATGCTCACCGGTTTGCCACATGATGTAGGCCTATGGACTGAACAAGAAACCACCAAAAATTTTAACCAGTCATCGTTCTCACAACACTGAGGACCAGTCATTCGAAATGACTTCTCCATGCATTTTATGCATTGGTAAAAGCACTATGATGAAAAGTGTGATATGTTTTCAGGTATCTCCTATACTAATAGAGCCACATGCTCACCGGTTTGCCACATGATGTAGGCCTATGGACTGAACAAGAAACCACCAAAAATTTTAACCAGTCATCGTTCTCACAACACTGAGGACCAGTCATTCGAAATGACTTCTCCATGCATTTTATGCATTGGTAAAAGCACTATGATGAAAAGTGTGATATGTTTTCAGGTATCTCCTATACTAATAGAGCCACATGCTCACCGGTTTGCCACATGATGTAGGCCTATGGACTGAACAAGAAACCACCAAAAATTTTAACCAGTCATCGTTCTCACAACACTGAGGACCAGTCATTCGAAATGACTTCTCCATGCATTTTATGCATTGGTAAAAGCACTATGATGAAAAGTGTGATATGTTTTCAGGTATCTCCTATACTAATAGAGCCACATGCTCACCGGTTTGCCACATGATGTAGGCCTATGGACTGAACAAGAAACCACCAAAAATTTTAACCAGTCATCGTTCTCACAACACTGAGGACCAGTCATTCGAAATGACTTCTCCATGCATTTTATGCATTGGTAAAAGCACTATGATGAAAAGTGTGATATGTTTTCAGGTATCTCCTATACTAATAGAGCCACATGCTCACCGGTTTGCCACATGATGTAGGCCTATGGACTGAACAAGAAACCACCAAAAATTTTAACCAGTCATCGTTCTCACAACACTGAGGACCAGTCATTCGAAATGACTTCTCCATGCATTTTATGCATTGGTAAAAGCACTATGATGAAAAGTGTGATATGTTTTCAGGTATCTCCTATACTAATAGAGCCACATGCTCACCGGTTTGCCACATGATGTAGGCCTATGGACTGAACAAGAAACCACCAAAAATTTTAACCAGTCATCGTTCTCACAACACTGAGGACCAGTCATTCGAAATGACTTCTCCATGCATTTTATGCATTGGTAAAAGCACTATGATGAAAAGTGTGATATGTTTTCAGGTATCTCCTATACTAATAGAGCCACATGCTCACCGGTTTGCCACATGATGTAGGCCTATGGACTGAACAAGAAACCACCAAAAATTTTAACCAGTCATCGTTCTCACAACACTGAGGACCAGTCATTCGAAATGACTTCTCCATGCATTTTATGCATTGGTAAAAGCACTATGATGAAAAGTGTGATATGTTTTCAGGTATCTCCTATACTAATAGAGCCACATGCTCACCGGTTTGCCACATGATGTAGGCCTATGGACTGAACAAGAAACCACCAAAAATTTTAACCAGTCATCGTTCTCACAACACTGAGGACCAGTCATTCGAAATGACTTCTCCATGCATTTTATGCATTGGTAAAAGCACTATGATGAAAAGTGTGATATGTTTTCAGGTATCTCCTATACTAATAGAGCCACATGCTCACCGGTTTGCCACATGATGTAGGCCTATGGACTGAACAAGAAACCACCAAAAATTTTAACCAGTCATCGTTCTCACAACACTGAGGACCAGTCATTCGAAATGACTTCTCCATGCATTTTATGCATTGGTAAAAGCACTATGATGAAAAGTGTGATATGTTTTCAGGTATCTCCTATACTAATAGAGCCACATGCTCACCGGTTTGCCACATGATGTAGGCCTATGGACTGAACAAGAAACCACCAAAAATTTTAACCAGTCATCGTTCTCACAACACTGAGGACCAGTCATTCGAAATGACTTCTCCATGCATTTTATGCATTGGTAAAAGCACTATGATGAAAAGTGTGATATGTTTTCAGGTATCTCCTATACTAATAGAGCCACATGCTCACCGGTTTGCCACATGATGTAGGCCTATGGACTGAACAAGAAACCACCAAAAATTTTAACCAGTCATCGTTCTCACAACACTGAGGACCAGTCATTCGAAATGACTTCTCCATGCAATGCATTGGTAAAAGCACTATGATGAAAAGTGTGATATGTTTTCAGGTATCTCCTATACTAATAGAGCCACATGCTCACCGGTTTGCCACATGATGTAGGCCTATGGACTGAACAAGAAACCACCAAAAATTTTAACCAGTCATCGTTCTCACAACACTGAGGACCAGTCATTCGAAATGACCTCTCCATGCATTTTATGCATTGGTAAAAGCACTATGATGAAAAGTGTGATATGTTTTCAGGTATCTCCTATACTAATAGAGCCACATGCTCACCGGTTTTCCACATGATGTAGGCCTATGGACTGAACAAGAAACCACCAAAAATTTTAACCAGTCATCGTTCTCACAACACTGAGGACCAGTCATTCGAAATGACTTCTCCATGCATTTTATGCATTGGTAAAAGCACTATGATGAAAAGTGTGATATGTTTTCAGGTATCTCCTATACTAATAGAGCCACATGCTCACCGGTTTGCCACATGATGTAGGCCTATGGACTGAACAAGAAACCACCAAAAATTTTAACCAGTCATCGTTCTCACAACACTGAGGACCAGTCATTCGAAATGACTTCTCCATGCATTTTATGCATTGGTAAAAGCACTATGATGAAAAGTGTGATATGTTGTCAGGTATCTCCTATACTAATAGAGCCACATGCTCACCGGTTTGCCACATGATGTAGGCCTATGGACTGAACAAGAAACCACCAAAAATTTTAACCAGTCATCGTTCTCACAACACTGAGGACCAGTCATTCGAAATGACTTCTCCATGCATTTTATGCATTGGTAAAAGCACTATGATGAAAAGTGTGATATGTTTTCAGGTATCTCCTATACTAATAGAGCCACATGCTCACCGGTTTGCCACATGATGTAGGCCTATGGACTGAACAAGAAACCACCAAAAATTTTAACCAGTCATCGTTCTCACAACGCTGAGGACCAGTCATTCGAAATGACTTCTCCATGCATTTTATGCATTGGTAAAAGCACTATGATGAAAAGTGTGATATGTTTTCAGGTATCTCCTATACTAATAGAGCCACATGCTCACCGGTTTGCCACATGATGTAGGCCTATGGACTGAACAAGAAACCACCAAAAATTTTAACCAGTCATCGTTCTCACAACACTGAGGACCAGTCATTCGAAATGACTTCTCCATGCATTTTATGCATTGGTAAAAGCACTATGATGAAAAGTGTGATATGTTTTCAGGTATCTCCTATACTAATAGAGCCACATGCTCACCGGTTTGCCACATGATGTAGGCCTATGGACTGAACAAGAAACCACCAAAAATTTTAACCAGTCATCGTTCTCACAACACTGAGGACCAGTCATTCGAAATGACTTCTCCATGCATTTTATGCATTGGTAAAAGCACTATGATGAAAAGTGTGATATGTTTTCAGGTATCTCCTATACTAATAGAGCCACATGCTCACCGGTTTGCCACATGATGTAGGCCTATGGACTGAACAAGAAACCACCAAAAATTTTAACCAGTCATCGTTCTCACAACACTGAGGACCAGTCATTCGAAATGACTTCTCCATGCATTTTATGCATTGGTAAAACCACTATGATGAAAAGTGTGATATGTTTTCAGGTATCTCCTATACTAATAGAGCCACATGCTCACCGGTTTGCCACATGATGTAGGCCTATGGACTGAACAAGAAACCACCAAAAATTTTAACCAGTCATCGTTCTCACAACACTGAGGACCAGTCATTCGAAATGACTTCTCCATGCATTTTATGCATTGGTAAAAGCACTATGATGAAAAGTGTGATATGTTTTCAGGTATCTCCTATACTAATAGAGCCACATGCTCACCGGTTTGCCACATGCTGTAGGCCTATGGACTGAACAAGAAACCACCAAAAATTTTAACCAGTCATCGTTCTCACAACACTGAGGACCAGTCATTCGAAATGACTTCTCCATGCATTTTATGCATTGGTAAAAGCACTATGATGAAAAGTGTGATATGTTTTCAGGTATCTCCTATACTAATAGAGCCACATGCTCACCGGTTTGCCACATGATGTAGGCCTATGGACTGAACAAGAAACCACCAAAAATTTTAACCAGTCATCGTTCTCACAACACTGAGGACCAGTCATTCGAAATGACCTCTCCATGCATTTTATGCATTGGTAAAAGCACTATGATGAAAAGTGTGATATGTTTTCAGGTATCTCCTATACTAATAGAGCCACATGCTCACCGGTTTTCCACATGATGTAGGCCTATGGACTGAACAAGAAACCACCAAAAATTTTAACCAGTCATCGTTCTCACAACACTGAGGACCAGTCATTCGAAATGACTTCTCCATGCATTTTATGCATTGGTAAAAGCACTATGATGAAAAGTGTGATATGTTTTCAGGTATCTCCTATATTAATAGAGCCACATGCTCACCGGTTTGCCACATGATGTAGGCCTATGGACTGAACAAGAAACCACCAAAAATTTTAACCAGTCATCGTTCTCACAACACTGAGGACCAGTCATTCGAAATGACTTCTCCATGCATTTTATGCATTGGTAAAAGCACTATGATGAAAAGTGTGATATGTTGTCAGGTGTCTCCTATACTAATAGAGCCACATGCTCACCGGTTTGCCACATGATGTAGGCCTATGGACTGAACAAGAAACCACCAAAAATTTTAACCAGTCATTGTTCTCACAACACTGAGGACCAGTCATTCGAAATGACTTCTCCATGCATTTTATGCATTGGTAAAAGCACTATGATGAAAAGTGTGATATGTTTTCAGGTATCTCCTATACTAATAGAGCCACATGCTCACCGGTTTGCCACATGATGTAGGCCTATGGACTGAACAAGAAACCACCAAAAATTTTAACCAGTCATCGTTCTCACAACGCTGAGGACCAGTCATTCGAAATGACTTCTCCATGCATTTTATGCATTGGTAAAAGCACTATGATGAAAAGTGTGATATGTTTTCAGGTATCTCCTATACTAATAGAGCCACATGCTCACCGGTTTGCCACATGATGTAGGCCTATGGACTGAACAAGAAACCACCAAAAATTTTAACCAGTCATCGTTCTCACAACACTGAGGACCAGTCATTCGAAATGACTTCTCCATGCATTTTATGCATTGGTAAAAGCACTATGATGAAAAGTGTGATATGTTTTCAGGTATCTCCTATACTAATAGAGCCACATGCTCACCGGTTTGCCACATGATGTAGGCCTATGGACTGAACAAGAAACCACCAAAAATTTTAACCAGTCATCGTTCTCACAACACTGAGGACCAGTCATTCGAAATGACTTCTCCATGCATTTTATGCATTGGTAAAAGCACTATGATGAAAAGTGTGATATGTTTTCAGGTATCTCCTATACTAATAGAGCCACATGCTCACCGGTTTGCCACATGATGTAGGCCTATGGACTGAACAAGAAACCACCAAAAATTTTAACCAGTCATCGTTCTCACAACACTGAGGACCAGTCATTCGAAATGACTTCTCCATGCATTTTATGCATTGGTAAAAGCACTATGATGAAAAGTGTGATATGTTTTCAGGTATCTCCTATACTAAAAGAGCCACATGCTCACCGGTTTGCCACATGATGTAGGCCTATGGACTGAACAAGAAACCACCAAAAATTTTAACCAGTCATCGTTCTCACAACACTGAGGACCAGTCATTCGAAATGACTTCTCCATGCATTTTATGCATTGGTAAAAGCACTATGATGAAAAGTGTGATATGTTTTCAGGTATCTCCTATACTAATAGAGCCACATGCTCACCGGTTTGCCACATGATGTAGGCCTATGGACTGAACAAGAAACCACCAAAAATTTTAACCAGTCATCGTTCTCACAACACTGAGGACCAGTCATTCAAAATGACTTCTCCATGCATTTTATGCATTGGTAAAAGCACTATGATGAAAAGTGTGATATGTTTTCAGGTGTCTCCTATACTAATAGAGCCACATGCTCACTGGTTTGCCACATGATGTAGGCCTATGGACTGAACAAGAAACCACCAAAAATTTTAACCAGTCATCGTTCTCACAACACTGAGGACCAGTCATTCGAAATGACTTCTCCATGCATTTTATGCATTGGTAAAAGCACTATGATGAAAAGTGTGATATGTTTTCAGGTATCTCCTATACTAATAGAGCCACATGCTCACCGGTTTGCCACATGATGTAGGCCTATGGACTGAACAAGAAACCACCAAAAATTTTAACCAGTCATCGTTCTCACAACACTGAGGACCAGTCATTCGAAATGACTTCTCCATGCATTTTATGCATTGGTAAAACCACTATGATGAAAAGTGTGATATGTTTTCAGGTATCTCCTATACTAATAGAGCCACATGCTCACCGGTTTGCCACATGATGTAGGCCTATGGACTGAACAAGAAACCACCAAAAATTTTAACCAGTCATCGTTCTCACAACACTGAGGACCAGTCATTCGAAATGACTTCTCCATGCATTTTATGCATTGGTAAAAGCACTATGATGAAAAGTGTGATATGTTTTCAGGTATCTCCTATACTAATAGAGCCACATGCTCACCGGTTTGCCACATGCTGTAGGCCTATGGACTGAACAAGAAACCACCAAAAATTTTAACCAGTCATCGTTCTCACAACACTGAGGACCAGTCATTCGAAATGACTTCTCCATGCATTTTATGCATTGGTAAAAGCACTATGATGAAAAGTGTGATATGTTTTCAGGTATCTCCTATACTAATAGAGCCACATGCTCACCGGTTTGCCACATGATGTAGGCCTATGGACTGAACAAGAAACCACCAAAAATTTTAACCAGTCATCGTTCTCACAACACTGAGGACCAGTCATTCGAAATGACCTCTCCATGCATTTTATGCATTGGTAAAAGCACTATGATGAAAAGTGTGATATGTTGTCAGGTATCTCCTATACTAATAGAGCCACATGCTCACCGGTTTGCCACATGATGTAGGCCTATGGACTGAACAAGAAACCACCAAAAATTTTAACCAGTCATCGTTCTCACAACACTGAGGACCAGTCATTCGAAATGACTTCTCCATGCATTTTATGCATTGGTAAAAGCACTATGATGAAAAGTGTGATATGTTTTCAGGTATCTCCTATACTAATAGAGCCACATGCTCACCGGTTTGCCACATGATGTAGGCCTATGGACTGAACAAGAAACCACCAAAAATTTTAACCAGTCATCGTTCTCACAACGCTGAGGACCAGTCATTCGAAATGACTTCTCCATGCATTTTATGCATTGGTAAAAGCACTATGATGAAAAGTGTGATATGTTTTCAGGTATCTCCTATACTAATAGAGCCACATGCTCACCGGTTTGCCACATGATGTAGGCCTATGGACTGAACAAGAAACCACCAAAAATTTTAACCAGTCATCGTTCTCACAACACTGAGGACCAGTCATTCGAAATGACTTCTCCATGCATTTTATGCATTGGTAAAAGCACTATGATGAAAAGTGTGATATGTTTTCAGGTATCTCCTATACTAATAGAGCCACATGCTCACCGGTTTGCCACATGATGTAGGCCTATGGACTGAACAAGAAACCACCAAAAATTTTAACCAGTCATCGTTCTCACAACACTGAGGACCAGTCATTCGAAATGACTTCTCCATGCATTTTATGCATTGGTAAAAGCACTATGATGAAAAGTGTGATATGTTTTCAGGTATCTCCTATACTAATAGAGCCACATGCTCACTGGTTTGCCACATGATGTAGGCCTATGGACTGAACAAGAAACCACCAAAAATTTTAACCAGTCATCGTTCTCACAACACTGAGGACCAGTCATTCGAAATGACTTCTCCATGCATTTTATGCATTGGTAAAAGCACTATGATGAAAAGTGTGATATGTTTTCAGGTATCTCCTATACTAATAGAGCCACATGCTCACCGGTTTGCCACATGATGTAGGCCTATGGACTGAACAAGAAACCACCAAAAATTTTAACCAGTCATCGTTCTCACAACACTGAGGACCAGTCATTCGAAATGACTTCTCCATGCATTTTATGCATTGGTAAAAGCACTATGATGAAAAGTGTGATATGTTTTCAGGTATCTCCTATACTAATAGAGCCACATGCTCACCGGTTTGCCACATGATGTAGGCCTATGGACTGAACAAGAAACCACCAAAAATTTTAACCAGTCATCGTTCTCACAACACTGAGGACCAGTCATTCGAAATGACTTCTCCATGCATTTTATGCATTGGTAAAAGCACTATGATGAAAAGTGTGATATGTTTTCAGGTATCTCCTATACTAATAGAGCCACATGCTCACCGGTTTGCCACATGATGTAGGCCTATGGACTGAACAAGAAACCACCAAAAATTTTAACCAGTCATCGTTCTCACAACACTGAGGACCAGTCATTCAAAATGACTTCTCCATGCATTTTATGCATTGGTAAAAGCACTATGATGAAAAGTGTGATATGTTTTCAGGTATCTCCTATACTAATAGAGCCACATGCTCACTGGTTTGCCACATGATGTAGGCCTATGGACTGAACAAGAAACCACCAAAAATTTTAACCAGTCATCGTTCTCACAACACTGAGGACCAGTCATTCGAAATGACTTCTCCATGCATTTTATGCATTGGTAAAAGCACTATGATGAAAAGTGTGATATGTTTTCAGGTATCTCCTATACTAATAGAGCCACATGCTCACCGGTTTGCCACATGATGTAGGCCTATGGACTGAACAAGAAACCACCAAAAATTTTAACCAGTCATCGTTCTCACAACACTGAGGACCAGTCATTCGAAATGACTTCTCCATGCATTTTATGCATTGGTAAAAGCACTATGATGAAAAGTGTGATATGTTTTCAGGTATCTCCTATACTAATAGAGCCACATGCTCACCGGTTTGCCACATGATGTAGGCCTATGGACTGAACAAGAAACCACCAAAAATTTTAACCAGTCATCGTTCTCACAACACTGAGGACCAGTCATTCGAAATGACTTCTCCATGCATTTTATGCATTGGTAAAAGCACTATGATGAAAAGTGTGATATGTTTTCAGGTATCTCCTATACTGATAGAGCCACATGCTCACCGGTTTGCCACATGATGTAGGCCTATGGACTGAACAAGAAACCACCAAAAATTTTAACCAGTCATCGTTCTCACAACACTGAGGACCAGTCATTCGAAATGACTTCTCCATGCATTTTATGCATTGGTAAAAGCACTATGATGAAAAGTGTGATATGTTTTCAGGTATCTCCTATACTAATAGAGCCACATGCTCACCGGTTTGCCACATGATGTAGGCCTATGGACTGAACAAGAAACCACCAAAAATTTTAACCAGTCATCGTTCTCACAACACTGAGGACCAGTCATTCGAAATGACTTCTCCATGCATTTTATGCATTGGTAAAAGCACTATGATGAAAAGTGTGATATGTTTTCAGGTATCTCCTATACTAATAGAGCCACATGCTCACCGGTTTGACACATGATGTAGGCCTATGGACTGAACAAGAAACCACCAAAAATTTTAACCAGTCATCGTTCTCACAACACTGAGGACCAGTCATTCGAAATGACTTCTCCATGCATTTTATGCATTGGTAAAAGCACTATGATGAAAAGTGTGATATGTTTTCAGGTATCTCCTATACTAATAGCGCCACATGCTCACCGGTTTGCCACATGATGTAGGCCTATGGACTGAACAAGAAACCACCAAAAATTTTAACCAGTCATCGTTCTCACAACACTGAGGACCAGTCATTCGAAATGACTTCTCCATGCATTTTATGCATTGGTAAAAGCACTATGATGAAAAGTGTGATATGTTTTCAGGTATCTCCTATACTAATAGAGCCACATGCTCACCGGTTTGCCACATGATGTGGGCCTATGGACTGAACAAGAAACCACCAAAAATTTTAACCAGTCATCGTTCTCACAACACTGAGGACCAGTCATTCGAAATGACTTCTCCATGCATTTTATGCATTGGTAAAAGCACTATGATGAAAAGTGTGATATGTTTTCAGGTATCTCCTATACTAATAGAGCCACATGCTCACCGGTTTGCCACATGATGTAGGCCTATGGACTGAACAAGAAACCACCAAAAATTTTAACCAGTCATCGTTCTCACAACACTGAGGACCAGTCATTCGAAATGACTTCTCCATGCATTTTATGCATTGGTAAAACCACTATGATGAAAAGTGTGATATGTTTTCAGGTATCTCCTATACTAATAGAGCCACATGCTCACCGGTTTGCCACATGATGTAGGCCTATGGACTGAACAAGAAACCACCAAAAAGTTTAACCAGTCATCGATCTCACAACACTGAGGACCAGTCATTCGAAATGACTTCTCCATGCATTTTATGCATTGGTAAAAGCACTATGATGAAAAGTGTGATATGTTTTCAGGTATCTCCTATACTAATAGAGCCACATGCTCACCGGTTTGCCACATGATGTAGGCCTATGGACTGAACAAGAAACCACCAAAAATTTTAACTAGTCATCGTTCTCACAACACTGAGGACCAGTCATTCGAAATGACTTCTCCATGCATTTTATGCATTGGTAAAAGCACTATGATGAAAAGTGTGATATGTTTTCAGGTATCTCCTATACTAATAGAGCCACATGCTCACCGGTTTGCCACATGATGTAGGCCTATGGACTGAACAAGAAACCACCAAAAATTTTAACCAGTCATTGTTCTCACAACACTGAGGACCAGTCATTCGAAATGACTTCTCCATGCATTTTATGCATTGGTAAAAGCACTATGATGAAAAGTGTGATATGTTTTCAGGTATCTCCTATACTAATAGAGCCACATGCTCACCGGTTTGCCACATGATGTAGGCCTATGGACTGAACAAGAAACCACCAAAAATTTTAACCAGTCATCGTTCTCACAACACTGAGGACCAGTCATTCGAAATGACTTCTCCATGCATTTTATGCATTGGTAAAAGCACTATGATGAAAAGTGTGATATGTTTTCAGGTATCTCCTATACTAATAGAGCCACATGCTCACCGGTTTGCCACATGATGTAGGCCTATGGACTGAACAAGAAACCACCAAAAATTTTAACCAGTCATCGTTCTCACAACACTGAGGACCAGTCATTCGAAATGACTTCTCCATGCATTTAATGCATTGGTAAAAGCACTATGATGAAAAGTGTGATATGTTTTCAGGTATCTCCTATACTAATAGAGCCACATGCTCACCGGTTTGCCACATGATGTAGGCCTATGGACTGAACAAGAAACCACCAAAAATTTTAACCAGTCATCGTTCTCACAACACTGAGGACCAGTCATTCGAAATGACTTCTCCATGCATTTTATGCATTGGTAAAAGCACTATGATGAAAAGTGTGATATGTTTTCAGGTATCTCCTATACTGATAGAGCCACATGCTCACCGGTTTGCCACATGATGTAGGCCTATGGACTGAACAAAAAAATCACCAAAAATTTTAACCAGTCATCGTTCTCACAACACTGAGGACCAGTCATTCGAAATGACTTCTCCATGCATTTTATGCATTGGTAAAAGCACTATGATGAAAAGTGTGATATGTTTTCAGGTATCTCCTATACTAATAGAGCCACATGCTCACCGGTTTGCCACATGATGTAGGCCTATGGACTGAACAAGAAACCACCAAAAATTTTAACCAGTCATCGTTCTCACAACACTGAGGACCAGTCATTCGAAATGACTTCTCCATGCATTTTATGCATTGGTAAAAGCACTATGATGAAAAGTGTGATATGTTTTCAGGTATCTCCTATACTAATAGAGCCACATGCTCACCGGTTTGACACATGATGTAGGCCTATGGACTGAACAAGAAACCACCAAAAATTTTAACCAGTCATCGTTCTCACAACACTGAGGACCAGTCATTCGAAATGACTTCTCCATGCATTTTATGCATTGGTAAAAGCACTATGATGAAAAGTGTGATATGTTTTCAGGTATCTCCTATACTAATAGCGCCACATGCTCACCGGTTTGCCACATGATGTAGGCCTATGGACTGAACAAGAAACCACCAAAAATTTTAACCACTCATCGTTCTCACAACACTGAGGACCAGTCATTCGAAATGACTTCTCCATGCATTTTATGCATTGGTAAAAGCACTATGATGAAAAGTGTGATATGTTTTCAGGTATCTCCTATACTAATAGAGCCACATGCTCACCGGTTTGCCACATGATGTGGGCCTATGGACTGAACAAGAAACCACCAAAAATTTTAAAAAAAACATCGTTCTCACAACACTGAGGACCAGTCATTCGAAATGACTTCTCCATGCATTTTATGCATTGGTAAAAGCACTATGATGAAAAGTGTGATATGTTTTCAGGTATCTCCTATACTAATAGAGCCACATGCTCACCGGTTTGCCACATGATGTAGGCCTATGGACTGAACAAGAAACCACCAAAAATTTTAACCAGTCATCGTTCTCACAACACTGAGGACCAGTCATTCGAAATGACTTCTCCATGCATTTTATGCATTGGTAAAACCACTATGATGAAAAGTGTGATATGTTTTCAGGTATCTCCTATACTAATAGAGCCACATGCTCACCGGTTTGCCACATGATGTAGGCCTATGGACTGAACAAGAAACCACCAAAAAGTTTAACCAGTCATCGTTCTCACAACACTGAGGACCAGTCATTCGAAATGACTTCTCCATGCATTTTATGCATTGGTAAAAGCACTATGATGAAAAGTGTGATATGTTTTCAGGTATCTCCTATACTAATAGAGCCACATGCTCACCGGTTTGCCACATGATGTAGGCCTATGGACTGAACAAGAAACCACCAAAAATTTTAACTAGTCATCGTTCTCACAACACTGAGGACCAGTCATTCGAAATGACTTCTCCATGCATTTTATGCATTGGTAAAAGCACTATGATGAAAAGTGTGATATGTTTTCAGGTATCTCCTATACTAATAGCGCCACATGCTCACCGGTTTGCCACATGATGTAGGCCTATGGACTGAACAAGAAACCACCAAAAATTTTAACCAGTCATCGTTCTCACAACACTGAGGACCAGTCATTCGAAATGACTTCTCCATGCATTTTATGCATTGGTAAAAGCACTATGATGAAAAGTGTGATATGTTTTCAGGTATCTCCTATACTAATAGAGCCACATGCTCACCGGTTTGCCACATGATGTGGGCCTATGGACTGAACAAGAAACCACCAAAAATTTTAACCAGTCATCGTTCTCACAACACTGAGGACCAGTCATTCGAAATGACTTCTCCATGCATTTTATGCATTGGTAAAAGCACTATGATGAAAAGTGTGATATGTTTTCAGGTATCTCCTATACTAATAGAGCCACATGCTCACCGGTTTGCCACATGATGTAGGCCTATGGACTGAACAAGAAACCACCAAAAATTTTAACCAGTCATCGTTCTCACAACACTGAGGACCAGTCATTCGAAATGACTTCTCCATGCATTTTATGCATTGGTAAAACCACTATGATGAAAAGTGTGATATGTTTTCAGGTATCTCCTATACTAATAGAGCCACATGCTCACCGGTTTGCCACATGATGTAGGCCTATGGACTGAACAAGAAACCACCAAAAAGTTTAACCAGTCATCGTTCTCACAACACTGAGGACCAGTCATTCGAAATGACTTCTCCATGCATTTTATGCATTGGTAAAAGCACTATGATGAAAAGTGTGATATGTTTTCAGGTATCTCCTATACTAATAGAGACACATGCTCACCGGTTTGCCACATGATGTAGGCCTATGGACTGAACAAGAAACCACCAAAAATTTTAACTAGTCATCGTTCTCACAACACTGAGGACCAGTCATTCGAAATGACTTCTCCATGCATTTTATGCATTGGTAAAAGCACTATGATGAAAAGTGTGATATGTTTTCAGGTATCTCCTATACTAATAGAGCCACATGCTCACCGGTTTGCCACATGATGTAGGCCTATGGACTGAACAAGAAACCACCAAAAATTTTAACCAGTCATTGTTCTCACAACACTGAGGACCAGTCATTCGAAATGACTTCTCCATGCATTTTATGCATTGGTAAAAGCACTATGATGAAAAGTGTGATATGTTTTCAGGTATCTCCTATACTAATAGAGCCACATGCTCACCGGTTTGCCACATGATGTAGGCCTATGGACTGAACAAGAAACCACCAAAAATTTTAACCAGTCATCGTTCTCACAACACTGAGGACCAGTCATTCGAAATGACTTCTCCATGCATTTTATGCATTGGTAAAAGCACTATGATGAAAAGTGTGATATGTTTTCAGGTATCTCCTATACTAATAGAGCCACATGCTCACCGGTTTGCCACATGATGTAGGCCTATGGACTGAACAAGAAACCACCAAAAATTTTAACCAGTCATCGTTCTCACAACACTGAGGACCAGTCATTCGAAATGACTTCTCCATGCATTTTATGCATTGGTAAAAGCACTATGATGAAAAGTGTGATATGTTTTCAGGTATCTCCTATACTAATAGAGCCACATGCTCACCGGTTTGCCACATGATGTAGGCCTATGGACTGAACAAGAAACCACCAAAAATTTTAACCAGTCATCGCTCTCACAACACTGAGGACCAGTCATTCGAAATGACTTCTCCATGCATTTTATGCATTGGTAAAAGCACTATGATGAAAAGTGTGATATGTTTTCAGGTATCTCCTATACTAATAGAGCCACATGCTCACCGGTTTGCCACATGATGTAGGCCTATGGACTGAACAAGAAACCACCAAAAATGTTAACCAGTCATCGTTCTCACAACACTGAGGACCAGTCATTCGAAATGACTTCTCCATGCATTTTATGCATTGGTAAAAGCACTATGATGAAAAGTGTGATATGTTTTCAGGTATCTCCTATATTAATAGAGCCACATGCTCACCGGTTTGCCACATGATGTAGGCCTATGGACTGAACAAGAAACCACCAAAAATTTTAACCAGTCATCGTTCTCACAACACTGAGGACCAGTCATTCGAAATGACTTCTCCATGCATTTTATGCATTGGTAAAAGCACTATGATGAAAAGTGTGATATGTTTTCAGGTATCTCCTATACTAATAGAGCCACATGCTCACCGGTTTGCCACATGATGTAGGCCTATGGACTGAACAAGAAACCACCAAAAATTTTAACCAGTCATCATTCTCACAACACTGAGGACCAGTCATTCGAAATGACTTCTCCATGCATTTTATGCATTGGTAAAAGCACTATGATGAAAAGTGTGATATGTTTTCAGGTATCTCCTATACTAATAGAGCCACATGCTCACCAGTTTGCCACATGATGTAGGCCTATGGACTGAACAAGAAACCACCAAAAATTTTAACCAGTCATCGTTCTCACAACACTGAGGACCAGTCATTCGAAATGACTTCTCCATGCATTTTATGCATTGGTAAAAGCACTATGATGAAAAGTGTGATATGTTTTCAGGTATCTCCTATACTAATAGAGTCACATGCTCACCGGTTTGCCACATGATGTAGGCCTATGGACTGAACAAGAAACCACCAAAAATTTTAACCAGTCATCGTTCTCACAACACTGAGGACCAGTCATTCGAAATGACTTCTCCATGCATTTTATGCATTGGTAAAAGCACTATGATGAAAAGTGTGATATGTTTTCAGGTATCTCCTATACTAATAGAGCCACATGCTCACCGGTTTGCCACATGATGTAGGCCTATGGACTGAACAAGAAACCACCAAAAAGTTTAACCAGTCATCGTTCTCACAACACTGAGGACCAGTCATTCGAAATGACTTCTCCATGCATTTTATGCATTGGTAAAAGCACTATGATGAAAAGTGTGATATGTTTTCAGGTATCTCCTATACTAATAGAGCCACATGCTCACCGGTTTGCCACATGATGTAGGCCTATGGACTGAACAAGAAACCACCAAAAATTTTAACCAGTCATCGTTCTCACAACACTGAGGACCAGTCATTCGAAATGACTTCTCCATGCATTTTATGCATTGGTAAAAGCACTATGATGAAAAGTGTGATATGTTTTCAGGTATCTCCTATACTAATAGAGCCACATGCTCACCGGTTTGCCACATGATGTAGGCCTATGGACTGAACAAGAAACCACCAAAAATTTTAACCAGTCATCGTTCTCACAACACTGAGGACCAGTCATTCGAAATGACTTCTCCATGCATTTTATGCATTGGTAAAAGCACTATGATGAAAAGTGTGATATGTTTTCAGGTATCTCCTATACTAATAGAGCCACATGCTCACCGGATTGACACATGATGTAGGCCTATGGACTGAACAAGAAACCACCAAAAATTTTAACCAGTCATCGTTCTCACAACACTGAGGACCAGTCATTCGAAATGACTTCTCCATGCATTTTATGCATTGGTAAAAGCACTATGATGAAAAGTGTGATATGTTTTCAGGTATCTCCTATACTAATAGCGCCACATGCTCACCGGTTTGCCACATGATGTAGGCCTATGGACTTGAACAAGAAACCACCAAAAATTTTAACCAGTCATCGTTCTCACAACACTGAGGACCAGTCATTCGAAATGACTTCTCCATGCATTTTATGCATTGGTAAAAGCACTATGATGAAAAGTGTGATATGTTTTCAGGTATCTCCTATACTAATAGAGCCACATGCTCACCGGTTTGCCACATGATGTGGGCCTATGGACTGAACAAGAAACCACCAAAAATTTTAACCAGTCATCGTTCTCACAACACTGAGGACCAGTCATTCGAAATGACTTCTCCATGCATTTTATGCATTGGTAAAAGCACTATGATGAAAAGTGTGATATGTTTTCAGGTATCTCCTATACTAATAGAGCCACATGCTCACCGGTTTGCCACATGATGTAGGCCTATGGACTGAACAAGAAACCACCAAAAATTTTAACCAGTCATCGTTCTCACAACACTGAGGACCAGTCATTCGAAATGACTTCTCCATGCATTTTATGCATTGGTAAAACCACTATGATGAAAAGTGTGATATGTTTTCAGGTATCTCCTATACTAATAGAGCCACATGCTCACCGGTTTGCCACATGATGTAGGCCTATGGACTGAACAAGAAACCACCAAAAAGTTTAACCAGTCATCGTTCTCACAACACTGAGGACCAGTCATTCGAAATGACTTCTCCATGCATTTTATGCATTGGTAAAAGCACTATGATGAAAAGTGTGATATGTTTTCAGGTATCTCCTATACTAATAGAGCCACATGCTCACCGGTTTGCCACATGATGTAGGCCTATGGACTGAACAAGAAACCACCAAAAATTTTAACTAGTCATCGTTCTCACAACACTGAGGACCAGTCATTCGAAATGACTTCTCCATGCATTTTATGCATTGGTAAAAGCACTATGATGAAAAGTGTGATATGTTTTCAGGTATCTCCTATACTAATAGCGCCACATGCTCACCGGTTTGCCACACGATGTAGGCCTATGGACTGAACAAGAAACCACCAAAAATTTTAACCAGTCATCGTTCTCACAACACTGAGGACCAGTCATTCGAAATGACTTCTCCATGCATTTTATGCATTGGTAAAAGCACTATGATGAAAAGTGTGATATGTTTTCAGGTATCTCCTATACTAATAGAGCCACATGCTCACCGGTTTGCCACATGATGTGGGCCTATGGACTGAACAAGAAACCACCAAAAATTTTAACCAGTCATCGTTCTCACAACACTGAGGACCAGTCATTCGAAATGACTTCTCCATGCATTTTATGCATTGGTAAAAGCACTATGATGAAAAGTGTGATATGTTTTCAGGTATCTCCTATACTAATAGAGCCACATGCTCACCGGTTTGCCACATGATGTAGGCCTATGGACTGAACAAGAAACCACCAAAAATTTTAACCAGTCATCGTTCTCACAACACTGAGGACCAGTCATTCGAAATGACTTCTCCATGCATTTTATGCATTGGTAAAACCACTATGATGAAAAGTGTGATATGTTTTCAGGTATCTCCTATACTAATAGAGCCACATGCTCACCGGTTTGCCACATGATGTAGGCCTATGGACTGAACAAGAAACCACCAAAAAGTTTAACCAGTCATCGTTCTCACAACACTGAGGACCAGTCATTCGAAATGACTTCTCCATGCATTTTATGCATTGGTAAAAGCACTATGATGAAAAGTGTGATATGTTTTCAGGTATCTCCTATACTAATAGAGCCACATGCTCACCGGTTTGCCACATGATGTAGGCCTATGGACTGAACAAGAAACCACCAAAAATTTTAACCAGTCATCGTTCTCACAACACTGAGGACCAGTCATTCGAAATGACTTCTCCATGCATTTTATGCATTGGTAAAAGCACTATGATGAAAAGTGTGATATGTTTTCAGGTATCTCCTATACTAATAGAGCCACATGCTCACCGGTTTGCCACATGATGTAGGCCTATGGACTGAACAAGAAACCACCAAAAATTTTAACCAGTCATCATTCTCACAACACTGAGGACCAGTCATTCGAAATGACTTCTCCATGCATTTTATGCATTGGTAAAAGCACTATGATGAAAAGTGTGATATGTTTTCAGGTATCTCCTATACTAATAGAGCCACATGCTCACCGGTTTGCCACATGATGTAGGCCTATGGACTGAACAAGAAACCACCAAAAAGTTTAACCAGTCATCGTTCTCACAACACTGAGGACCAGTCATTCGAAATGACTTCTCCATGCATTTTATGCATTGGTAAAAGCACTATGATGAAAAGTGTGATATGTTTTCAGGTATCTCCTATACTAATAGAGCCACATGCTCACCGGTTTGCCACATGATGTGGGCCTATGGACTGAACAAGAAACCACCAAAAATTTTAACCAGTCATCGTTCTCACAACACTGAGGACCAGTCATTCGAAATGACTTCTCCATGCATTTTATGCATTGGTAAAAGCACTATGATGAAAAGTGTGATATGTTTTCAGGTATCTCCTATACTAATAGAGCCACATGCTCACCGGTTTGCCACATGATGTAGGCCTATGGACTGAACAAGAAACCACCAAAAATTTTAACCAGTCATCGTTCTCACAACACTGAGGACCAGTCATTCGAAATGACTTCTCCATGCATTTTATGCATTGGTAAAAGCACTATGATGAAAAGTGTGATATGTTTTCAGGTATCTCCTATACTAATAGAGCCACATGCTCACCGGTTTGACACATGATGTAGGCCTATGGACTGAACAAGAAACCACCAAAAATTTTAACCAGTCATCGTTCTCACAACACTGAGGACCAGTCATTCGAAATGACTTCTCCATGCATTTTATGCATTGGTAAAAGCACTATGATGAAAAGTGTGATATGTTTTCAGGTATCTCCTATACTAATAGAGCCACATGCTCACCGGTTTGCCACATGATGTAGGCCTATGGACTGAACAAGAAACCACCAAAAATTTTAACCAGTCATCGTTCTCACAACACTGAGGAC